>NW_004444258.1:332904-348574 GCF_000243295.1 Trichechus manatus latirostris
ATTCTCTGTCAGTTTTCTCACTCCATTTGGTGCTTGGCTGAGTTCTTTATCTCTTCATTTGATGTTTTAGGGTTTCAGGATTGTTGTTTTCTCTGTTCAGCTTAGTTTTTTGGATCTTTGCTGTGGAGGGACGGCATGGTGTTTCTGCCTAGAGCGCCATTTTGCTGGAAGTCCTCTGGACAATTCCTGTTCCACAATAGGGACTCAGTTCTCACTGAAAGAAGCAAAGAAGGAAGAAGCAAACAAGCAAAAATGCAATGAACTTAAGTAGTTGTGGAGCCTGGAATTGATATCTACCAAACGGCTTGGGCTAGACATTTTCTTTCTATAAAATTCCAACTATTCAAAAACCCATGCCCAGAAAAGATCTTTCCTTACTGTGCCTGAAGTCTGTGCCATTTGCTCTCGTTCTGTTGTTTTACTTACACATACTTTAATAATAAATTTTGCTTATTAAAATATGTAAGCCTCTTGTGATTTGTCAAGGGAAGTATTTGTTTCCATTTCTAGGTTCTTGGAAACAGGACCAGGGAATGAACTTGGCTGGACTCTTTAGTGCTGACTCAGAAGCAGCAGAGTCCAAGAAAACTGGGAAGTTGGCCTAATGTGGGCAAAGCTCCAGAAGAGAGAATTTATGATGACTATAGAAGATGATACAAGCACCTTCCTATCAAGGCAACTGCTCCTCACGTCACCCCAAAGACCATTTTTTATCAGGTTTATACCCCTTCACTTCCGCTTTAGTGACATTTTTCAGCACAACATACAAAGAGCTGTCTCTTAAATCTATAAAACTACCCTACTGTAGAACAAGAATACCTTGTTTTACATGAGAAAGCAATGTACCATGTCACCTGTTCCTGAGTTGGATTGGCAGCAGGTTTAACCATTGTCAGGACTGTAACAGGCAGGTAAGCTGTTAAGGTAGGCTGATGTTCTCAGGTAGGCTGACGTTCTCTGGTAGACTGACGTTCTCAGGTACAGTGACATTCTCAGGTAGGCTGACATTCTCAGGTAGGCTGATGTTCTCAGGTAGGCTGATGTTCTCAGGTAGAGTGACGTTCTCAGGTAGAGTGACATTCTCAGGTAGAGTGACATTCTCAGGTAGGCTGACGTTCTCAGGTAGACTGACGTTCTCGGTTAGGCTGACGTTCTTAGGTAGGCTGATGCACCGTCTACCCTCGTTACCTTGATTATCCATGCCTGCATTTGGCTGAATCCCTGGATCCCAACCCAGTCCCAGCAATGTCCAGGATCTGTCCTCTGACTTTTCTGGATGTACGATCCCATAGTTAATTCCTCTTTTCTGCTCCTGATGTTAACTGCAATCTTTCACCTTTCTCCAAGTCTCTCTCATCTTCAGTAAAGCTTTTGTTGTATGGAGTGATGCAGTGGTTTTCAAACTGCTTTCCATGAAACTTCTTTTCATACGCTCTATATGTTGGCATTTCATTTGAGGGTTAAAAAAAAAAATAGTCTTGTTGGTGAAGTTGAAGCAACCCAGGCTTTGGAGCCAGAGAGTAAAAGCCATTTCTGCCTTCTATTTTCTGTGTGACCTTGGGCATGTGATTTAACTTCTCTGGGCCTCAGTTTCTTTATCTGTTAAATGAATCCATGTAGGAAATAATGCTGCACAAATTGTTGTGCACGTATGAGACAAGATATGTAAAGTACTAGTATAATGTTTGGCACATAGTAAAAGAATAGTAAATGGCAGCCATTAGTATTATTTCCAAATGGCCACATATTCCAGCCACTACAATTTTAGTCTAAACAAGCTGCTTTCTTCATCTTGTCATCACATTTGGGTGTGTTCCCACTTTTTCCTGTAATAGCTCTTAAGAGTTTTCTTTCAATACCTTAAATAGATCACAACACAACACACAAATTTTTTAATCTGGCCTAAAATTTCATTCTCAAAATGTCTATTCTACCATGGTGAACTTCAGGCGTATTTTGTAACTTCCACTGTGGTGAAAGATCATTCAAGAATATGTTTTTAGAAGTTTAAGATTATTCATGTCTTAATTACTTTGTAGCCCATTTATTAAAAAGTACATGAATGGTGACAGAGTTGGTAAGACTCCTTCTGTTCCAATGAAAAGACAAGAATGATTTAACTTCTAAAGCCTAGATCGAAGATATCCAAGGACCATGTCACTGAACTATTGTTTTATAATTGGAAAGTGGCATTTTGTCACCCCACAGATAAATGGGAATCCCTGGAGGGATAAATTGGCTCATTTGGTTAAATCCAGGAACAAGATTGGGAAGCCCTTAAAACTGGCTCTCAGGAGGAAGACCCTCAAGAAGATGGCTGCAACAACGGGCTCAAACATAACAATAATCGTGAGGATGGCGCAGGACCAGGCAGTGTTTCGTTCGGTAGTATATAGGGTTGCTATGAGTTGGAACCAACTCGACGGCACCTAAGAACAACAACAGAATTGGCCCTAACATATGAAAAGGAAGTAACAAGGATTCGCTTACCCTAAGTCTACCTGTTGTTAAGTTTGTCTGCTCTGGGTTGAGCCTGTCATAGCCAAGTAAGAGGTGGAGGAGAGCCAGAAACATCCAGGGTCTATCCAAAGACCTTTGATCTGCACATTTTGAAAGATTCACTCAGAACTTACTCATTTTATTTCTGAATCAAAATAAAAGTAATTAATGATGGAGTCAATCATTTTTAGTCTTTTGAAATAAAACCAACTATAGATCTACTTGACACAGCCACTCATAGAGGTTTAGGTTTTAAGTTCACGAAAAGCAGGACCATAATGACAAGTAGTGCCACTTCTGGCTCCCTTTATTCCAATAATTGCTTAAAGGTTTACTCTGTTCGTGTCGCTGTGCTTTTAGAGGTAATGTAGTCAGAAGTAACAGTCTGTCAAATCATAAGAAATTCATCCAATACTCAAAAATAAAACTAATATTTTGGAATCATCCAGATGATTAATTTTTTAACTGAAGCATTTTAATTGATTTGTTGTTTTGCTATTGTGTTGCAAATTACAGGTTATTTTGCAATTGTGTTGCCAATTACAGTCAATAACAGCGGTAAGTGTTGCATGTCTACAGTCGTTCACTTTACTATTGTTAGGTCATGTTGACATCAGTGTTGCTAGGTAGTTCCTTGCAAGCTATATTCCTAAAGGAATTGTCAGTATCACCAAAACCAAAGCCAAACCCGTTGCTGTTGAGTCCATTCCGACTCACAGCAACCCTACAGGACAGAGTAGAACTGCCCCGTAGGGTTTCCGAGGAGTGGCTGGTGGATTCAAACTGCCAACCTTTTGGTGAGCAGCCGAGCTCTTAACCACTGTGCCACCAGGGCTCCATCAGCATCACCATATGTTAGTAAATGACTACAATATAGTGGAAGCTCAGTAAATATTGCTGAAATGAACGATCTCTATTTATTTTTGGAAGCTTTCGTACCTTGTCTTTTTTTTAATTTAATTGTTTTATTACGGTAGACATACAGGTAACAAAGCATTTGCCATTTCAACTATCTTCACATGTACAATTCAGTGACATTAAATATGTTCATCATGTGTTCAACTATCACCATTCCTGGGTTTTTCTACCACCCTTTACAGAAGCTTAGTCTATCTTTATTTTTTTTTTTAATTGTACTTTAGGTGGTTTACAGAACAAATAGTTTCTCATTAAACAGTCAGTACACATATTGTTTTATGACATTGGTTAACAACCCCACGACATGTCACACTCTCCCTTCTCGACCTTTTTTTTTTTTTTTTTTTTGTGAAACTATACATAGCCAAAGGTACACCATTTCAAAAATTTCTACATGGACAATTCAGTGACATTGATTACGTTCTTCCAGTTGTGCTGCTATTCTCACTTTAGATGAAGGTTTACAGAACAAAATAGTTTCTCATTAAACAGTTGGTACATGTGTTGCCCTATGACATCTATCATTTTTTTTAATGAAGCTGTAGTTTGTTTTTGTGATAGTCCCTCCAGAATCTGTGTTATGTAGCTTGACTCTCTACACCGCTTACCAAACCCAAGCCAAACCTATCGCTGTTGACTCATATTACCAAATTTCCATTGTGTTCCTAAGCATGGGGAAGTGTTTGGTTTACAGGCAGATATTTTTGTTTGTTTTCCAATTTAATCATTTGATTCTTAACTTGTTCATTGTGAATTTTAATATTTTGAACAAGCTATCTCTGTTATTTCCTTTTCATGCTGATTTCATTAAAAGAAAAAATAAACTTGCTCTAACATTTTAAATCAGAAGTTTGGTTCTAAGTAAAATGTCCACTAGATGGAACTGTTGTTTCAAAAGAACGAGGGGGATGGCTTGGAAAGGACCCATTTCTAAAATGTACTCATTGAAAGTCACATCGTAAAAATTAATAGATAATTCCTTTTATTTGTTTTTACTAAATTCTTTGTCTTTTTTATATAAATAACATTAGCATTTATGATACATGCCACGTGACTGCTTATTCTAAAAGCCCTTGCATCTGTTAAGACTTTATTTAGTCAGATGCCTCAATGCTGTTTTTTTCAAAACTTTTTTTTTTTTCTGTATGTCTCAAGGGTTTAATGACAACAAGTGAAAATATCTCAGTTATAAAACATTAGAGCCCTGGGAACTTGCTAAATGAGTCAGAAATAAAAATACAATTCACAGAGGTTTAAATAAAATAAAAATCGTAAACCTAAAGTGTTTAACAAAAGATAATAAAGCCTTCAGGTGTGGAAAACACACACACAAAGATTAAGTGTGAGTGTCTATTAAGCACATCTGTCAAGTTCTCAAAGAAACAGTATCACTGTGTATTCACACATTCTTGCCCAGTATACACAACTGTATTTAAAGTGCATACCTTACTATTTGCTAACGCAAATGGCATAGGAAAGTTGCAAATTACATTCCATTCTTGTTTCCAGTTGCTGACATGAATATAAAAATTCTCTTTATTAACTGAAATTGGTCATGGCTTGCCCTTGGTTTAGTATGCTTAAGGCAGTTTCTAAAGCAATTTTTAAAATTTTTTTTCCTGTAATGTTTATGCCGAATATTTTAAAAAATTATTTCTTTAATCAGTATGGCACATTATGCTTCATAATTTGATACAGCTTTGGAATTAACTAATAAAGCTATTATCTTTAGCAAGTATGACGTTGAGGAAGCAAACTTATGATACAACATAAAAGCATTTTAGTTGGGAGCTTCAAACCCCCAGTTTAATGACAAGCTTCCTGCACAAGTCACCCCACAAGAGCAGACTTTCAACAACTGAGAGAGAGAAATCAATCAGCCCCTCGGCAAACTGGCAAACTCTTTGAGGTCGTAACTGGAAATATCCGAGTATGTATTTCATAAAGCAAGTCTGAGTCACGATGATGTCATTGAAAATACCGTAGCTCTTTTTCTTTATTAAAGCTGAGATTTTTAAAATTAAATTGAAATAGTTATAATACTTCCATAAAGTTTTTGTCAAGGCCCCCACAATTGAAAAATTGTTTGTTTGTTTGTTTTTAAATTTGGGAGTAAATGCTCTTTCTTACATAATTTACTCAACAGTAAAATTTTAAAAATAAATTATGGTTCTCAAAAACTAGTGTAGCAATTTTATATTTTTCATTTGTCAAAATGAAGTTTTAAACATTAGGTTTTGATTAAATATTAAATTATACGTAACAAATACAAAAGTAGTTCACACCCTGTAAATTTTACTTATAAAATCTTTGTACTTTGAAATGTCTAGAAACTCGTTTTCCAGTCCTGAAGCTAGGCAACTAACTTAGTCAACCCTGGCATTGTGGGCCAGTTTATATAAATGAGAGCACGCTGTTGATGTGTGGCAAAAACAGTAGAGGTGGCATTGAAGTCAACTTCCTCCGCACATTATTTAAGGAGTCAACGCAAGACAAGGAAAGTCCTTGATTCCAGTGTCAGAATGATTATGTTTTCCTTTCTTGTTCATCCATTCAACTATCCCTTCATTCATTAATCAGTATTTGTTGAATGCCTACTGTACTGTTATTTGCATTCAAAGTTTCCCTAGGATGCTGTCATACCTTTCCAATTTTATTCCCAAATGTTCCTCTTTTTAAACATTATACTGAAAACAAGTCCAGACTGCCTGGTCTGGCATGCATGGCTCAATGCAGCTCCAGTTTATATTTCCAGATTTATTGCTTATTATTCCACCTACCCTACATTTAAGTCAAATCATACCTACTCATTATCCCCGAAACAATACCTTCATTTTATTGATATTTTCCTTCTGTTTAAACTATTCTCTTGCTATATAATGGCCTGTACCTCCAAGTTCCTCACCTGCTTCAGGACCCACCTGAAATTTCACCTCTTTTGTGAGTTGAGTCAGAATTAGCTCAAAGGCAATCAACAACAACAGCAGCATTCCATTCCCAATCAGAAACAACCTTTCTGGTATCTAAGCTATCATTCATCACCTTTTATTTGTAAGTCTTTCATGTCATTGATCAGTTTTACTTAATTACAATTATTTGCATATGTTTATCTCCCTTTTCCAAACCTAGAGAGGACTAGGATCCTAGCATAAGCAATTTAGCATCTCAAAAGCTCTTAGCACAGTAACTCCTACCACCAAAACTGTGATGTCTGAACCTCATCCCTCTTTCCTCTTGCTACTTTGAGGGATTGCCTCTTTCTGACAAAGGCTGACTCATCCACCTGTCCCCTGTGTCCCCTGTGTCTTCCTCCCTCCCTCCCTCTCACGTCCTTAAAATCTGCTCTCACTGGCTATTCTCTTCTCCTTTATTGACTTCTTCCCATTAGGACTTAAACATACCCAAGTCTCTCCTGTATTTAAAAAAAAAAAAAAAATTCTTTACAACCTGATGGAGCCCTGGAAAAGCTTGGCTGCTAACCAAATGGTGGGCAGTTTGAATCCACCAGCCACTCCTTGGAAACCCTATGGGGCAGTAATACTCTGTCCCATAGGGTCGCTATGACTCAGAATTGACTCAGTGGCAATGGGTTTGGTTTTGGTTTTGTACTTCACCTACCACAATTGACCATTCTTTCCTATTTGAAATGCCGTCTTTCCTTGAACATCTGTGACACCTCATGTTCCTAAATTTCCTCTTATGTTTCTGGCTCCTCAACTCATCTCTTAAAAGGTGGGCTTTGGTCGCCATGCTGTCATTAGTCTTCTCCTTTTCTCTACACACTCTAACCCTACCCCAGCCCTGAGTGGTCATCTAATCCACAGCTTCAGATGCCATTATTACAGTGACTTTTGTGTCTCTGTTTTACCTCCACCCAGATTTTCTTCTGGACTTCATACCCACAGAATACAACTGCCTGCCAGGCATGTCTGTTTGCATAGTCCTTATGCAGCCAAAGTGCAACATGTCCCAAATCAAACTCATCACCTTTCCTCCATTCACCCAAACTATTTTTCCCTCCTTATCACATAGAATGACAATGCCATTCATCAAGTTTCCCAAGCCAAAAACCAGGGTATCTTCTCTGGTTTGTCTCTCTATATGTGATTCCACATATTCAATCAAATACTGAGTACTTTTAATTTCACCAACTATAAGGTTCTTGAATATGCCCCCTCTTCTCCAACCTCTCTCCCATTAGCTTGGTTAAGATCATCATTATTACTTACTTGGATTTCTGCCACAGCCTTCTAACTTGTCACTCTGGCTTCAATCTCAGTTTCTGGCAATCCATTTTCCACACTTAAGATAGAATGAGCTTAACAAATACACATCAATCACTTGAGTGATTTGTAGGCCAAAGTCCAACTTCCTTAAGATAGTTTACAATGGTGTATGTAACTTGACCTTTGCTCACTTCTCTGGCCTCATCCGTGGATATTTTGTAGGCAGAGTTCTGGATTCTGCCACTTAACCAACCTGATGTGGAGAGTAGACTGATACAGCTTTTCTTTGGTATTCTTATGTGCCTTGAGTTATTCACCACAATCAACCATAAATAAAGACTACAATGAGATAATAATGAAACTCAGAGCTCTCTGACAACCAAGACAAGATAATAGAAAACTGGGAGATGCTGAGTTTCCTTCCATGCTTTCTTTACTTCCTCCCTACCCTGCCTGTATGTATTCAAAAGATGTTTGTTAAATATAGTTTATGTTCCAGAAACTGGCCAGTCAATAAAGCATTCACACATTCTGTCTGCAGTGCTTTACTTTTCTCCCGTTCATGACTCCTAGTCCATATTTCAAATTCCTAGTAATTCTTCGATGCCTATTTCACATCCTAGCTCTCTCATGAAGACATATCTAACTCATCTAAGGAGGCTGAGATTGCTTCCTCCTTTAAGCCCTGGTGGTATTTTGCTCAAACTTCTCTTATAATACTTAAGTTCCTCAGTATTCAAGTTTTCCCGGTACTTATCTTCTCCCTGCCCCATCATCCTCTTCTCTCCACACTCCACACTCCACACCTACATTTTTAACACAGCTACTCTCTTACTTGCCTATGTATCAACCAGAGAAACGAGCCCAGATCCTTGAAAAAAGGATGGGCTTTGAAAGATGAACTGAGGACAAACTCTAGCCCTATCATCTCTCTAACTTACTATATTGGTTATGCAACCTCTCTGCACCTCTATTTCCCCATCTGCAAAATGGGAATAATACCTGTCTTGCAAAGATAATCCTTGGTAAAGATTATGGATAATGCATATAAGGTGCATTATCCTGGAATAGTCGATAAGGGTTATTATTACGTAATATATATTTGTTTAATTAATATGAGAAGGAGCTTTGGTCTGCTTTTTGATCTGCAGATTGCTATGGCTGCAGTAATAGTCACTTCACCGGGCCTAGAATGGTGTATAGCCTACAGCTTGGCTAGAAACTCTGTCTTGTGCAGACAGATTTTTCTTTCTACCTAATATGTTTTCTAGTCTTTAGCACACCCAAGGCAATAGTTCCTTAGCCCACTCAAGGCAGTAGGATATGATGAAAGAACACCGGCTTTGGAGGCAGAAAGCCTTGTTTCTAACTTCCACTTTGGCTGACTGTGTATTAAGGAAGTCAGACAACTGTGTCTTCAGTTATTTCATGCATGAAATGATGAGAACACCTGCCATATTTGACTCAGGATTTTTGTGAGGACCTGAGGGAATTATGGAAGTGAAAGCTACTTAATAACTGTAAAGAGCAATGCCAATATAAGTAAGTTCAACGTTTTTGTTTTACTTTATTTTGAATTGGTAATATATCTGCTTTCTCAAAATTTAAAAAGTACCAACAGGTATACAGTGACATGCAAGTCTCTGTCCCACCTCGCGCCCCAGCCACTCGGATTCCCTCAGTAGGGGCAATAGATACTATCATTTTCTTGTTTATCCTTCCAGAGATTTCCATTTATATGTAAGTTATTATGTAACTTTTTATAAAACTTTCCAACTGACCCCTACAGCTTCCTCCAGCCCAAGGTTCCACTTAGCACCTTTCAAGTCAGCAACACCCAGGGCTGACACCTAAAGTTGGCCTACTTATGCTGTTAAAGATATTACTATTAACAGTCACTCGATCACTGACAAAGACTCTGTCACAATTCTGAAAAAGCCATCATTCTCAACACATAAACCTCCCAGGGGACACAGATCCCAGTGAAGCCCAAAGTTGCTACATCTTCTGCTCAGAACCATAATCACTAAATGGTTCCTATTCTCACACATTCCAACAGAAACTGCAATCCATTCAAACTGAGTTGTTTTATTTTGTTCTTCTACATGTCCTTGCTTAACTTAGGTGCATATAAAATGATTTATTTGGATTTTCCTCTGTATTTTCAAGTAGACTTGAAACAATCTTAAACTTTGGCTCACTGGTATGTTTTGATATACACATTCTATCATATTCAGAAGAAAACTGTGCAGATTAGTTAAATGTTCAATATTACAAAGCTCTTCCAAGTCTTCAGGGAAAAGATACACATTGATGTCGTTGTTATTAGCCATTGAGTTAACTCCAAGTCATGACAACCCTACAGACAACAGAACGGAGTCTTGTCCAGACCTGTGTCCTCTTCACAATCACCAGCATGTTCAAGTCCATTGTTGCAGCTGTTGTGTAAATCCATCTCACTGAGGGTATCACATGTCCTCATTGGCTCTCTACTTCATCAGACATGATGTCTTCCTCTAGTAGTTGATCCCTCTTGATGATGTGTCCAAAGCAAGCAAGTTGGACAAGGTTTTGTTGTGATCCATAAGGTTTTCATTGGGTAACTTTTGGAAATAGATTGCCAGGCCTATCTTGTTAGGTTATATTCTTAAAAGCCTCCTGGTAGGTACATTCTAAGGAGTCCCTGGGTGGCGCAAAGAGTTAAGCACTCAACTACCAACCGAAAAGTTGGTGGTTAGAACCCACCCAAAGGTGTGTTGGAAGACAGGCCTGTTGATCTCATTCCAAAAGATCACAGCCATGAAAACTCTATGAAGCAGTTCTACTCTGCACACATGGGGTCATCATAAATCAGAATTGACTTAATCGTAGCTAACAACAACCGACACATTCTGAACATCTAAGATAACACTTAAACTTATTGATTAACTTTATGCTGTTGTTTTATCACTGTGTTACTCTTTAGTCACCTTTGCAATAAAATTTCTTCAATAAGAATAGAGCCAATCTAAAAATTTGAATTTCTTTTCATGGAGGAAATAATATGTATCAATCAGCATCAATCAGAAGACAGAAACTACAGTGTTTTTTAAACAGAGAGAATTTAATACAACCAGGTCCTGAAAACTGAAAAGTAAAAAAAAAATTCCAAGGACTCACAGAAGTAGCAATGAGGAAGTTGCTACTAACCCTAAGCTGGATCACAAAAGGAAAAGGTGGCATTATCCAAACTCAGAAACTTGGTGTTAGAAGTGTGAAGGAGCTCTGTGGAGCAAAACTCAGGCCTGTGAGAATGGGGCCCTAGTAAGCTAGCGCTGGCGTCTGTAGGAACCCCCGGGGTGGTGCAAATGGTCAAGTCCTGGACTACTAAGTGAAAGGTTGGCCATTCAAACTCACCCAGAGGTGCCTCAAAAGACAGGCCTGGTAACCTGCTCCTGAAAGGTCACAGCCTTGAAAATCCTATAGAGCAGTTCTAGTCTGTACTCATGGGGCTGCCATGAGTCGGAATCAGCTTAATGGCACATAACAACAGCAGCTGGTGTCTCTGAACTGGAAATAAGAGACCCACCAGCCTGCAACCCCGACGCCTGAGGAGGGGACATGCACAATATGGATGTAGCTGGAAAAACCACAAAAAGGAGTCGACTGTCGCTACCGCAAAACCTACCACTGCCAAGGAGAGAAGCATTGCCAGGGAATTGCCCACAGGGACAGAAGGCAAAAACAGGAGTGGGGGTAAGACAGGAAGCAATGGGAAGGAGCCAGTTTCTTCTGCTTCTTCCAGTCTTGTATTCTCCTTCCGTCACCCCCTGCTGGAGGAACCTAACAGGGAGCCACTGGCAAAGCAGAAATGTGTTTTGTAGAATCCCAGCCCCAACACTGCAAGATGGGGTAGGGAGAGGTGGGTTAAACACTGAATGAAAATAGCTTGATAGCAGGCACAAAATGTTACGTGAGGTGCAAAAGGAAACCTCGAACATTTTTAGACTTTGGAAAAAAATCATTCCAAAACCCTAGCCATGAGGTAAACAATGAAAAGTCTCTATCTTAGGAAGACCTACAAACTTTGCACTGGCTTCTTAAACATTTGTCAATGGAATTTATATCTTATTTTCTTTTGTATTTATGAGCTAGTAATGATATACTGGAAATATTAAATAAAGCTCTATAATGTTAGTTTTTATTATTAAAAGTTAATTAAGTAGAATATGAATCCTCTGTCCATCTCCACTGACATGGAACTCTCTACCTTAAGTGAATTATCTCTTGTCTCTTAAAATGCTCTAATTAGTTGTTTTACCCACTGAGAGATGCCATATAAAAACAAGACAGTTCAAGTTTACTTTAGGTTAAAATAGATTTATCCCCTCATTGCCTTCAAGTTGATTCTGACTCATGGCAATTCTACATGTGTCAGAGTAGCGCTTCAGTCCATAGGGTTTTCAATGGCTGTAATCTTACAAACTTCTGCAGCACCTCTGGGTAGATTCAAACCACTAACCTTTCAGTCAGTAGCCGAGTATAAACTGTTTATGCCATCCTAAAATAAATTTAGTTAGCCTTTAATTTGGTTCTTCCCATTCCTTTGCTAAAACTGGCTTTCTAATTCACTTGAACAAAGGTAGTGCCAAAGGCCTACAGCAAACCTGGAGGTGTGTGTGGTTATGTGTGAGTGCGTGTATGTCACATTGGATATACCAGCATTGGCATCCCAAAATGAAAATGGGAGTTAGAATAAAACTATAGATACAGTCCTCTTTTACTTGACCTAATTCTGCAAAGCTCAGCCCCAAATATATTATATTTTCAAAAGAACATGAAAATGACATTCCAAATTAATATTACCTCTTTTAAATGATGGCAATGACTCTCTGTTGAGGTTTTGAGCATATGATTATTCAAGTTGTGGTGGATTAAAAATGGCCACAAATTCTTTGCAGTACCTCCCATGAAGAGGTGGAGCCTACTTCCTCACCTTGGAATCTGGACCGGCTCTGTAAATTGCTTTCACCAATAAAATAGGGCAAAGGAGACATTGTACGACTTTCACTCCAGGCCTCAAGAGGCCATTTTCTCATCTCTGTCTCCTTTCTCTAGCCCTGCCCATTGCAGGCTTCAGCATTCACTGCCTGTATTTGTTACCTAGGGCTGCCACAACAGAGTATCACAGACTCGGTGGCTTAAACCGAAATTTATTCTCTCACAGTTCTGGAGGCTAAATTAGGGTGTCAGCAGTGTTGATTCCTTCTGAAGACTACGAGGAAGAATCTGTTCCATAACTCTGTCCTAGCTTGTGGTGACAGCCGGCAATCCTCGGCATTGCTTGGCTTGTGACAGCATAACTCCAATCTCTGCCTCTGTCTTCACATGACAGTCTTCCCCTTGTGTCTGTCTTTGTGTCTTCACACCACTCTCTCTTACCACACCTGTGTCTCTTCTGCTCTTCTTATAAGAACATCATAAAGAGATGAGGGTCCACCCTAGTAACCTCATCTCAACCTAACTAACTACATTTGCAACAACCTTATTTCCAAATAAAGTCACATGCATAGGATTCGGGGATTAAGACTTTAACATATCTTTTTGGGGGGACACAATTCAACCCATAATACTGTCCATTGCTCTACTGTATTTCCTGATATACTTCTGAGAAAACAGTTGTTGAAAACCCTGTAGAGCACAGTTCTACCCTGACATACACGACGTTTCCATGCGTCAAAGTCAACTCAACAGCGACTGTTTTTTGTTTGTTTTAGTATCTTCCAAGGGCTTCCCACCACTCTGGATCAGAAGATTCTTCCTGTCTTCTGCATAGCCTAGCACTGTCTCTCCTCTCATGCATACAAAGCAGCAACAGCATGTGATATTACTTTAGGTGGTTCCACAGTGAACACGTTTTCTATTTTAATGTATGTAAGAAAAAACATAATCAGCACATGAAACAGACATTATCATTTTGATTGCTAATTTCCTTTGAAAGTAACATATTTAGTTTGTTTGTTTTTGAGAAAAAAAGCAGGCCTACAAGTTAAACAATTCAATCAAGTAAGTAATAATAGAGAGTGTACGTAAATACGGAAAACTTTTGGGGGAATTCTGCTTTAAGGCAAATTGGCTCAAGCCCCACTTGGTGCACATAAACAATCCCATTTCCTTTCTCTCTTTTCACCAGGAGGATCCCTCTAAGATCCTCCCTGCTCCACTTTCTATCGTCTTTCCTTTCACTCATATTGCACATGGAACTCAAACAACTCTTCGAAGCTTTCCCAACTGGTAGTGAAAAGGTAATTCTTGAAGTATGCTACTCTGCCCTCCCATTCCCCAGTAAATGTTATTGCCCTAGTCTATTTTGTTTGCTCATTACATAAATACTGGCTTTATGATTTTACATTTGTACCGCCTCTGGATCTGGTGCTAAGTCACGTATCATTTTTCTGTTGGATTCCTTGAGCCCTCTAATGTGCTTGTTCCTCTTTAGTTTCCTACCTTCGTTTCTTAAATTCTGTGCCTCCATGCTTACTGCTGACTATCCTTAGCCCTGCTAATTTTACTACCTGTCTTTATTGTCTAATCACTCTCTCAGTTCTTCACCACTACCTTCTCTTCTTGTCACTCTTTCTTCTCCTCTTTACCTACTAGCTCCTTTATTCTTCAGTTTCTATTGTGTTACACTGTGTCCTGCTGGCCTTGTCTTGAAGAGTACAGAGAACTGTGCAAACACGAGCTTTGTAAATGTTTGCCGACGTAACAGTGAAGAGAGTCAAACATTTCTCCTGCTTTTGAAGTTCTTCCTGCACTTGGAGCCTGTTTGATTTGTATCGCTTACTGCCTTAAGAACGTTCTTACTCAAAATAAATTACAAAAATGCCGGTCTAGAATTGATTGGATATAAGATTATCTTTAGTTCCTGAATGAGACTCTGTATCTAACACAAATTGATATTCCTCACAGGTCAGTGTGTGTTTTCCCACATAGATAAAAGCTCTCTTAAAAGTTCTTTCAAAATCAGAATGATTTTCCCATGTTTCGACAGATGTACAAATGAGTTCTTTTGAATTGAGTGTTTCAAGTGACCTCTGAGTTTCAAACCTATTTGAAATTTCATTTTGGTATTCTCTTCTTCTAATTGCAGAAAAATGTTCAACTCCTAAATTTACAGTTTCTTCACAATAGCTATTCACTTGGATTTTGATTGACTAGCTTAAGATTTGGGGATTGGAGGTGATAGAATACTATTATGATTATCACATTAATAGAAATGTATGGTCTTAGAAACAAAGAGAGTTACTGATAAAAAAAAATCAGGGGAAGAAAAAAGAGAAAAATTTAAGGTTCTCTATGGTTATATTTTGTGGAGATAAAACAACATATAAGGATTAAACGGGATGAATAAAGAGGAGTTAGACCAGATAAATCTAAGTTTTCATTAGTGAGAATTAAATTTTTCCTTTATAACACAAAGAGTTTTCAGATTCTGTTGGGACAGGCACTGTTTTCCCAAAATAACTTCGGTGATTCAATTCCAATTTATTACCCAGAAAAATGGCTTTACCCCTTTTAAATGACCCGAAATAATGCAATTTCTTTCCTCCACAGAGCATAATGAGAGTTGAGAAGTTACGCTCAGAAAATGAGAACAGCCCCTGTTTCTCATTACCTTACACATGCAGATTTTGAGTTTTACAGGGCAGTGATTCATCTCTGATGTAGTTTTATAACAGAATCTGGTTTGGCACAATGAAGTAAATATTAACACATTTCTTTCCTAGGTATTGTATTTAAAGATAGAAATGTGACAAAATCCAGTGTTAACTGGTCTAATCCAATAAGGAATTGAATATGTTTTAACATGGTAACCATACTGAAAAGCTTACTATAAGGCTGAAATAATGCTATTCTATTAAAAACAAAGAAAAGAAAGAAACGCTTTAGTTTCTCAAGGGGAAAACTCTTAACATGCCGAACTACTAGGAAATAGATAGAAAGGGATATTGACAGGACGGGAGTTGGCTTAACATTCAATACTT
>NW_004444258.1:351206-352833 GCF_000243295.1 Trichechus manatus latirostris
CATAATCCTGGCTTCTCAATTATATCTAAGACTGCATCCACCCCAATTTCTTTCAGCCATTTTTAAACTTAGACTGGCCCAGTGTTTTTCTCATCTCTCTATTTTTGTGTGCACACAGCTTCATTACCTTCACAACTTTGCTGCTAGCTTAGGCTTGTATTGTCTGTCATTGCTATATAATAGATATGGCATAGGGTGCTGAAAACAGCAACCCATGCTGATTTGGTCAAACAGACTGGACCAGAGAAGAGATATCACAGGCTGAGGCTCAATGTCATCAGTAGATTCCTTCTCCTAGAACACAGGAGGCTCTCAGGAAATGTTTTTTGGATTGTATTGTTTGCAAGATAACATTTAAAAAAATGCACTGGCTCTTCCATCATTTAATTGATAAAATATAATACCTGAATTATTAAAAATGCTCACAGAAAATGCAATGAGTGGAAGATATATATACTTTGAAGGGAAACAAATATGGAATTTTATGTAAGAAAAAAACATAAATTACTATCAAAGATTACCTCTTTCACAAACCAGCGGTATTCTTCCTAAATGTGGCAAATGGTGCTTGCTTTAGTTAGGGAAGGATTTACCCACTGCCAAGAAGATGACACCCAAATCTCTTCTTCTGACACGGTTTCTCCAATCTGCCCAACCTACGTATCGAATTTCTTCTTCTATTAATTCCATTAGCAAAATCCATCCCAGCTGCACTGTTCCATTCATGATCCCTTAAATGCACCTCCTCTGACCTTTCTCAAGGCCATTTTCTCGGTTTGGGTGCTCTCAGTCTCTTTTTCATCAATTGAAACCTTTACCATTCTTAGAGAACTTTCCAGAAGCTTCCTCATCTAACCCAGTAGTGAAGAAGTTACATCCTATAATTCTTACTATTCCCTTGGCAATTATCATTTGGTGTCTGATATTCAGAGCAATATTGGAAAGCCAACTAACTTGTCACTATCTCTCTCTGTGGGCAGGGGTGACATCTGTCATTTTAGTAATGCATTCTCAGGGCCTGGCAGGTAATAGACAATAAATATTTATTGGATGTCTAAAGGAAAGAAAGAAAACATGTCTGAACCCAACTTGTAGATTTTCCCTGGGCAAATACTATGCTATAGATTTCTTTGTATCTCAGCACTGAGCTGAGTGCCTTGAACTTAGTAAAAAAAAAATTTTTTTAAATCTGTCCTAAATTAATCTTTGGAAATCCATGAAAAATTGTGTTTGGGCTTTTTGATAAAAATTTTAATCTTTTATTTTTAGTCCAGCGATTCTTTTGTAATATTATAATGGCCACTCTGACTTAAATTAAATGTATTATAATGATTTTACTTCTCAAACCAACTAAAACTCAACAAAAATATGTTGATCATATCTACACCTTTAAAATTAAGGTAATTTTCTATGGTAATGGTTTATTTCGTAACATTCCTTGAACATGTCAGGTTCTATGCTGCTCCTTCTTCTCTCAAACCCTCATTTACTCCATACTCCCATCTCTTAACCCAAGATGACTAACCCATCCTTTGGGTCTTTGCTTAAATGTTACTTTCTCCAAGAAGCCTCCCCTGATGCCCCACTCACACCCCTCTCATGGACTTGAGCAGCACCCTACTATTCT
>NW_004444258.1:353318-354728 GCF_000243295.1 Trichechus manatus latirostris
GTCAGAATCAATTTGACAGCGCACAACAAGGAAGTTGAATAAGGCTTAATGCTTCAACTTTCCATTGGTTAAACGTTCAGGAGTCATCCTGTTAGAGGTAATCACTAATTTCAAAGGGACTTTAGAGAACTGCTTCAAGAATTGCATAATAATCCCTGCCATGGACAGTGTCGGTAGGGAATCAATAGGCAAAAAATGCCCAGTGCTGTTTCTATGGTATGTTTAGGGATATTATACTGTTTTATTAAAACTTCAGGATTTGTATGATGGTTTCTACCAGGTTTTATCTGCCCCAGGCCTCAGAGTAGACATGTCAACTGTAACAGTCTACATAATTAAGTACATGTATGTTATTGTTGTTAGGTGCCGTCGAGTCGGTTCTGACTCATAGCAACCCTCCGTACAACAGGACAAAACACTGCCCGGTCCTGCGCCATCCTCACAATTGTTACGCTTGAGCCCATTGTTGCAGCCACTGTCAGTCCATCTCGTTGAGGGTCTTCCTCTCTTTCGCTGACCCTCTACTTTACCAAGCATGATGGCCTTCTCCAGGGACTGATCCCTCCTGATAACATGTCCAAAGTATGTGAGACGTACTTCTACTGCTTCTAAGCAGCATTCTGGTTGTACTTTTGAATTGTAGTGTTGAGGAAGAATATTGAATATACCATGGACTGCCAAAAGAATGAACAAATCTGTCTTGGAAGAAGTACAACCAGAAAAGTACGTGTATAGAAGGGCTTATTTACATGGGTTGGAAATCACAAATCTATTGTATAAATATAATTTTGGTGATGGTCAATGCATTGGTAGGATATTATGGTAAGCCTTTGATGATCTATCAGTCTATTTTCAAGACTGGACCTAGTCCATACGATGGTGGTTCCAAGGACTCCTTGACATTATTAAAATTGTTGAGAACTCCAAGGATCCAAGGAGCTTTTATTTATGTGAGTTATATCTATCAGTATTCACCATATAGGGAATTAAAACTTAGAAATTTTAAAATATTTAGTTATTAATTCATTTTAAAATAATAATAGTAAACCTACTACATATTAACAAACAGTTTTTATGAGAACTCTATTTTCCAATTAAAATAATTTAGTGCAAAAAGTATTGTATTACATTTTTGCAAATCTCTTTACTATCTGGCTTAACAGAAAACAGCTGGATTCTCATATCACTTGTGTATTTAATCTGTTGCAATATGTTGTTTTGTTTTAAGTAAATGAAGAAAATCCTTTTTCACACAGATACGTAGCTGGGGGGAAAAAGACATATTTAAATAACCTTCTCAGATAATTCTGGATTTTCTTCTTTGATGCTACACCAAAACTTGACAAGTGGTATTTTCTTAAAGCTTATAATTGCAATGTGGAATATAAAACCATATCAACGAACTTTTCA
>NW_004444258.1:355239-356565 GCF_000243295.1 Trichechus manatus latirostris
CCTTTGAAAAACAGTCTGCCAAATCTCCAAGTCTGAATAACCATAGCTTGTTAGTTGTTCTCTAAAGAAAAATATGTTCCATGAAGAATGCAGCTAGTTCAGCTCACAACTCAATCAATCGCATTAAGTGCTTTAACTCAAGGCAAACACTATACTTCGGTACACAGCAGAAGTGCTGTATGTGTGCTTCTCATTAAATCACACAGAATATTAAAAAGAGATACTCAAGGGTTGAAGTTGAATAAAATGAATACATTTTAATACCTCCTCAAGGACATTCTTAAGTGAAACTCGCATTTGTGGCAGTGAAGAATACAGTGACGACTAGTAGAGTTAGGTGTCACTGTCTTGATTCACGCTAAGGTGCTAGCAGCTTTACCACCATTGCTTTTGTACCATTAGTGCAAATGTCAACACAGTAAAAAAGGCAAACGATGCTTTAGAATTAATATGAAGACAGTTTTGACCTTGCAGAACTCCCCTGAAAGTGTCTCAGGAACCGCCAGGGTCCACGGTGGACCATGTGTGAAAACTGTTGCCTTAGGACATAGGCTTCAACTAGGAGAAAATTCTCTTAAGTAGATTTAAATTATACTCAATTTTATAACTGTTTTGGATTTTTCCTTTTTTTTTTTTTAAACTGACTGAATATTTATTAATTTCATAGTTTAAAAGTAAATTCAGATACAAATAATATCTGCCAAGCACTTGAATATGTTATACTACTTAATCCTTATAAAACATCTGTAAGTCAGCTATAATTGGTTCTATTTTTATATCTGAAACCAAACTAGAGCTCTGGGAAGTTAACTTACTTGTCCCACAGCAAATAATTGTCAGAGTCTACAATACAAGTGTGTCCGACTATAAAATCCATGGTCTATCTAATGTGGCACATTTCCCAATTCTTTCAAAACACATTGAAGCTATTTACATATATAAACATAAGTATATACTATGCCATTGGTTTTATCAATGGCTCATTTTGAGAAGGCAGGTATACTGATATACGCAAAGCCTAATGTTCAGAACAGGGATATTTTTCGGAATTTTCACAGAACTCTCCTTCACAGAGTTCTCACAGACCTTTTCTAATGGACTCAGGCCTGTCATTAATTGGCTGAATTAATGACAAGTCACTTAAATGTCTTTGGGACTCCGTTTCTTCCCAGCGGCAATTTTAAAGCACTAATGCAATCACTGGTGTGTTTGGACTCTCCACTAACCCTTAGAGATTCATGGGAAAGATACCATTGCCCCCAGTTGTACTGAGGAGAGAACTGACCCTCAGAGAGCTGAATGGACTTCTCTGCTACATCTGCAGGC
>NW_004444258.1:358161-360120 GCF_000243295.1 Trichechus manatus latirostris
GTACTCTGACGCCTTCCTAGCCTTTTCACTTGCTTCTCTCTGTTTCTGGTTGCCCTTCCCTCTCACACCCTTGTCCTCATCCTTCAAAACTCTATACTGAAAGGGGAGTTAGATGCTCTCTCATCCGCGTTCCCATAGGATCAGGTACAAATACCTACGCTAATCACATTTTCATTTATGTGTCGATTTCCCCACAAGGATGTGAGGTCCTTAAAGGTAGGTACCATGTCTTACCTTTAAGTCTCAGCACCATGAAACATACAGTCACCATTAATTGGAATCGACTTGAAGGCAAAGGGTACGGGTAAGACATACCTGGTACACAGTAGGCACATAATAAATGCTTGTTAATTGATGATCTTCTCTGGGTCACATCTCCTAAGTGTAGGAGTTACTTCTCCAGATCTTCCGAACTGAGATCTGTTGTTGTTAGTTGCCTTAATGTTGATTCCAACTCATGGCGACCCCTTGTGTGCAGAGTAGAACTACTAGCTCTCTGAGGGTCAGTTCTCTCCTCAGTACAACTGGGGGCAATAGTATCTTTCCCATGAATCTCTAAGGGTTAGTGGAGAGTCCAAATACACCAGCGATTGCATTAGTGCTTTAAAATTGCCGCTGGGAAGAAACGGAGTCCCAAAGACATTTAAGTGACTTGTCATTAATTCAGCCAATTAGACTGTGACCTTTAGGAAGCAGATGGCCAGACCTGTGTTCCTCGGCTCTCTGGGGGTGTTCCAATGACCAACCTTTCAGCTAGTCCTCCTGTGCTGTTTGCCACCCTGCGACTTCTGAGCTGAGATCTAGGGAATCTTCTTCCACTTCAATGTCTCATACGCAAAAATACGCTTGCACAGCCATCTCAAAAGTCCCTTTCCGTTGTTGAAAAATTGTGATTCTTACAAAACAATTTTGTGTAGTATAACCTGTTTCTGAAATCCACCTACCTGGGGTTTCTTGGGTAGTATTCTTATCTAGGAGCCATAAATCGTCAGGAGCTATATCCAACTGCTCTCTGTGACAAGGTATTTTAACAAAAAGACCATAGTTCTTTACATGACCTGGGTGAGGTTGGTTTTTATCTCACTTAGCTTCATCTCACTCTGGGGATAAGAAGAGGGTAAGTATTTTTCATGCTTTCAATATTGACACTTTATCTCAATAAAACTATATATTCTTAGAACTAGTTCATCTACACAGTAAATTCCAGTGTTTAAAACCAGATTTGCTGAAAACTAGGTTCGCCGTTGCCGAAAATGAGATCACTAAATCACTGGGTTTTTTTTTTTTCATTTTCCAATGCCCAGGCCACGTTGCTAATTAGGTAACTTCTTATCATAATTACCTAGTGAGCCTTAATGGCTTCACACACTCTGTTCCGCTTCTCCCTGGTCCTGTAGGGCCACTTTTCAATTGTTAAAACAGCTGCTGAGTTTCAAACCGGAGGAGGCTGGGTGTTGGCCGAGGGGGAAGCGCTCCCCGAGTAAAGGCAGTGGTAGGCAGGCGTTCGGCGAAAAGTGGGACATGAAAACAGTTTGCACGCTCTGCTCTCCGCCTCCAACCTCCAACCTTCTCGATTTAAGACGTCTCCCCAGTCTGCCCCCCAGTCACCCCAGGGAGTTCCCCTCTATTGTGCAGCCCGTCCCCCTGGCAGGGCGAGGGTCCCGTGTGCATGTCTCCCTGGGTTTTGCGGTTTTCCTGGGGTCTTTGTGGACCTCCAGCTTCTTTTCTACGGGTGGCGGAAGGTAAAGACAGCAGCGTGTCCCCGCGATGCCGCCGGCGAGGGTCCTGTTTGGGGATCGCTGGGTGGCCGGGAGGGGTGTGTATGTGTGTGTGCGCGCGTGTGTGTGCATGTGTGTGTGTGTGTGTGTGTGTGTGCGCGCGCGCGCGCTGGCGGGCAGCGGGAAGGAGAGAAGGAGGGGGAGGCAGCGGGCAGAGGAGGGAGGGGACCCGCGGGCAGTG
>NW_004444258.1:362379-363921 GCF_000243295.1 Trichechus manatus latirostris
ATTTGATGGGATTGAATTGTTTTATTATCCTGAAAGATGTGATGGATGGATGGGAGGGGGAATATGCGTAGAGAGCAGAGAGCACTGAGGGCGTTGGTATTTGTTATTGTTTATTAAGAGTGATAATAAGGCCGTAACCCTAGTCGAGGGCTGTGTTTATACTTGGTTTGATTTTATGTCGGTCTCTTATTACAGTGGTTTCAGAAAGTGAAAACACCAAAAGGGTATTAATTCCTCACACTCATTCAGCATATGGGATTAATCAAATGTCAAAAAGATACTGTCATTTTACCAAAGTTTTAATCCATGGAGCTTTGGAAGGCTGCAGTCTTACAAAATATCCTCATTTGCTTCAATCTCTCACCTTAAAGTTTTTAAAAGTCGCAACACATTTAATTATGGTCCCAATTCCCATTTTCAATCTAAACCTATATTCAGGATTATATTAAAACGTCCCATCATTTATCCTTCAAAGGTGACTTATGAATTTTATGTTCTTGGGGTGGGGGGAGCAACTGGGAATGAGGGGCCTAGAATTTATAGAAATTAGTACTATTTCAAATTTCTTTCCAAAATCCTTTACTTCTTCCTTTAAAGAAAGAAATTACAAGTGCCTTTTCTGCTCAACTCTTAACTTCAATGAATGTCCTTAATCTTTACCACATACTCGAAACGTAACAGCTTGCAGCCTTGTCTGTATTACTTTCATTTTTATGTCAGGACGATTTATTCATTAACCCTGTATGTCAAAGAAGCAGGCACAGCGTGACAGTAAACTCTGTTTTAATTAGTAACTATCGTAACAAGCTAGAACTCTGTAATGGGCCTAAATTGCTATGAATTATGTGTGGTTTAAATTACACATTTATTTCAGCAGAAATGAAACCATGAATATAAAACATCTTTTAATCACTTGCAGATACAGCTTTTGTCTCTTAAGATGCAACAAAATATATAATTGAAAAATATCCTGAGTCAAAGAATAAGGGGAGCCCCTGCCCCCAGTTTATTTCTCCTGGGTCTATTTAACATTCATGTGGTAAAGTATGAAATGTTAAAGAGTAAAGGCTAACGTCATAACCTTGCCAGAACCATGCCAAGAAAATGCTGCCTTAGAAGTAGCCACAGCGGGTCAGTCTTCAGATAACGTAGAGGCTTTTTCAGTTGACTTCATGAACGTGACGATTCCAATTTTAGTTTTCTTGCTTGGACATATCGACCAGACTCTGTGTGTAGTAGGGAAAAAAAGTGTTTTAAAACTCTAACAAATTCCTCGAAATGGAGAGGAAAATGATAGAAATTTAATGTCTCCGTCTATTGTTATCTTACTATCTTTACTTTGATAGCAATTCTAATCAGTTTATCGAGAGGTCAGAATTTTTATTTTAAAACTCGGTTGTGTTTTTGTTGTCATTGTTGTTAGGGCAGAACTTAGTTTTTGTTTTGGCATGGTGGATGAGTAGATATGCCTGAATTGACTGTAGCAAAGAAGCAATGTGAATTTTACATCATTTGTACAGCTTAATGTTAGGGTAGATTTAA
>NW_004444258.1:372029-373424 GCF_000243295.1 Trichechus manatus latirostris
GAGACTCAAAGAGATTCAGAGACTTGCTCAGTGTGAAAAAGCAGATGATGGATTAGTCAGACTTCTTCAACCCAGATCTTCTTACTACAGCTCAGATCTTCCTAATACTTAACAACGGTCCAGTGCTCCTTTTTCTCTCTTGCCTTGGTAGCCTTGTAATTGTCCCAAAACTTGAATAAATAAATAATTACCTGACTGTGGAAGATAGGAAAGAGTAAAGAAGAGGCTAGAAAAATCAGTTCAGGTGTGTGCAAGAGAATTCAGCCCTGAAACAATGGGAACCCAAGAGAAGAGCCCACTCGAGATATCGCGACATGAGGTAGAAGGGCGTGCAGCACAGAGCAAGAAAATGGAAGAGAGATGTTAACTATCCTTTCTTGGAGTTTCTCTAAACTACTAGTGACCTTAGAGAATATCATCTCATCTCTCCAAAGACATGGCTTCTTTAAGCTTGTAGTTTGTTTTGGGGGGAGCCTTGGATTATGTAAGAGAGATGGTAGAAGAAATACATATTTGAAGATTATTACTTTAACTTATTTCTTTTTGCTACAATAAAACAACTACATGTTTGTGTGACCAATTCCCTTTTTTTTTCTGTAAATAACAATTTAGAGTTTAACCGTTTTAACTAATATATTTAATGTCCCTGGTATATCTGTCTAGCTCATTTATTTAATGGATTAAGTCATCTTTATTATAGTCATTTTAACATTATTATTTTGACTTCATCCTGTGCATTGGCATTGGAAGCCACTTCAAATCCCTTTTGGTGGGAGTGGTGTTGTTAGCTGCTGTCGAGTTGGCCCGACTCATAGTGATCCTATGCACAGCTGGATCATACCGTTGTAATCCATGGGGTTTTCTTTGACGAATTTCAGAAGTAGATTGCCAGGCCTTTCTTCCTAGTGTGTTTTAGTCTGGCAGCTCTGCTGAAACCTGTTCAGCCAGGCTTTAATGCTCTCCTATCAAAAGAAACTGCCAGGCTCCAGGGAAGGAGGCATGGAGCAGGAGATGAAGCTTCTGAACCATCAGATATTTGGGGAAATATGGGAAAGGTCCGTGGAATCACATTTTATTTATTAGTACTGTATTTGCAAACTACACCAAGTATTTGAACAAACTAGAAACTTTGGTGTAATGTTGACTGTTGTCACAATGTCCTAAATGGTTTTCCAGTCCATCGTTGGCCCTCATGAAAAACACTGTCCAAAGGAAATAAACCAGCATGTCTTTTTTTTTTAATGTAAAGAATGTTGAGAAAAGAGAAAGCTGTGCACATGTGTCGTTCTCAGAGAAAAAAAGAATGTTACAATCTCCATTTCATCCATGCCTCCCTCTAAATACCAAAAAAATCCATTGCTGTCGAGTCAATTCCCACTCATAGAGACCCTACAG
>NW_004444258.1:374209-376549 GCF_000243295.1 Trichechus manatus latirostris
TGGTTAAGGACGAAAAGGACACCCCCATTACACCAGTCCCTTGGACCATTCAGCGTACACCATCTGTCTATGGCAGCCATGCCAACAGATGTCTGTTATTTCCACCTGAAAAGATTAGGGCAAAGCAATATAATTCAGCAAATATTTATTTAGTACCTACTTTGTGCCAGAACTATAAAAGACTACATAGGTTATATATAGATGAATAAAAAGTAATTTCTGTCCAAGGAACATTTACTTGAGTAAATGTACATCATGTAAGCTTCATGAAAATCTTTTTTTATTAGGACAATAAAAAATATAAAAATAAAAATGTCAAATAAGAAAGTACATGAGAAACAAAGTCTCTGGTGTCTCTGAAGCCCAGTGACTCTGCCTTATGGGCCTGGGGGATTCCCAGAGGACTTAGAGAAGACACTTAATCAACACTAGGTGACTTACTGACAGTGTACACAGTGAGCTCAGATAACGAAACATCTACGTAAACACCACGCTACTGCCGCACTTCTATTAAGAATCTCCCGGAGATTTTAGAGCACTTTTTGTGTGTGTGTGGTGTCTCAGGAAGCATCCTTCCTCTGGCCAGAGCACCACCTGCTCTGTTTAACCGTTCCTTTCAACGTAAAGTCTTTGTCAGATAAATCTTTATTTTACAGAGCTCAAATCCCTCCCTTATAATGGCTGGCCACTGGTACTAGCTGAGCTAGCCAGAGGGCTTCTAATCTCTCTTTCATCTGAAAATAGACTCTAAGACTTCTGGGGTCCCGCCCATTCCAGTCTCCCAAGATTTAACACTGGCCAGTTGTTCTTCACCCGACTTGATCATCAGAACCTCCGTGAGCCAGTGCCTGACTTCTGGTCCCCATGGCCTGGCAGTGTGTCCCTCTCGGTGGCTGATGGTTGCATACGTTCCCATGTATGAAGGCTCCCAGGTGTGAAGCCCAGGAGACCAGTGTTTGTCCTTCTCCTAGCTCTTCCTCAGTTCCACATTTGTTAAAAAAAAAAAAAAAAAGCTCTTCTAGTTCTTTCTGTGACTCTATATGCCTCACTCCCCTTCATTCAAATTCCGGCTCAAAGGATACTTCCTCAGAGGGGCTTTTCTTGATCACCTAAGGAAGGGCGTCCCTCTCCCCCTCTTCCCCTCCCTATGGTTCCCTCCTAGCCCCTGTTTCGTTTTCTCATGCTGCTGTCTGCTCTCTGGCAGCTTTATACTGATCGGCATACTTGTTTGTCACCTATCACCCCCACTGAAGCCTAAGCTCACAAGCTCAGAAACTTCAAGCATCTTGTTCATCGGTGTATTCCCAGCACCTCAAACAGCGCCTGGCACGGAGTACCCCCCAAAAATCCAAAGTCGTTGCCATCCAGTCCCTTCCGAGACCGGGAGCAAACGTGTGTGTGTCAGAGTGGAATTGTGCTCCACAGGGCTTTCATTGGCTGGCTTTTCAGAAGTATTTTACCCGGCTTTTCACTCTAGGTGCCTCTGGGTGGACTCAAACATCCACCTTTTTTGTTAGCAGCTGAGTGCATTAACCATGTCACGATCCAGGACTCCCTGCACAAAGTTGTGGTTAGGCACTGAGGAGTGGGTTCCAACCCCTAGTGACCCCATGTACACCAGAAGGAAACACTGCCTGTCGTGAGTCATCCTCACAATCACTGTTATGCTTGAGCACATTATTGCAGCCACTGTGTTAATCCATCTCGTTGAGGGTCTTCCTCTTTTTTTGCTGACCCTCTACTTTATCAAGCATGATGTCCTTCTCCAGGGACTGATCCCTCCTGATAACATGGCCAAAGTATGTGAGACGAAGTTTTGCCATCCTTACATCTAACTGCACAAAGTAAGCGTGCAACAAATGTTTGTTGAATCAATGAATAAACTGTACAATTCCATCATCTTTTAACAAAGTTTCTGTTGTCACTGCCTTGTTGATGGGTGTCGCTTTTTCTTACATCACTAGAAGCTGGGTTAGAAAAGATCTCTTTAATCAAACCTTTATGGAAGATGCAGCCCATGTGTTCAGCAGACATAGCTGGCAGAATTACTAAAGCAGTTTTTAAAAACAGGTTTGTCAGAGGAACACGAATAGCTTCGAACTTGAAAGATTTAAGTACCTTGTTTTGTTAATATGGTCAGTAGAACTAGAAAAGCCTTTCGGAGTTTGAAGATCCAGTGAGAAGATAAGATAGTACATTTTGCCTAAGATAGATGGAAAGCATGTAACAATTCCAGGTTGTTGCTGATCGGTGAGTGAAGAGATGGGTAGTTTTTCAGAATCTTTTTTCTTTGCCGCTACAGTGTTCTGTTTTAGTCTTTCACTTTTATCCTTGCTCTAA
>NW_004444258.1:377407-394488 GCF_000243295.1 Trichechus manatus latirostris
CTCTGTCCTATAGGTTCACTATGAGTCTGAATCAATGACAGCGGGTTTTAATGGGTATTGCCTTCCCTCAGCGTCTCTTATCCACCGCCTCTATATCTGGCAGATCCCATTTCTCACATGACAATTGAAATCAATATTTTTGTTTTTTCAACCAACACATCTTGCTACTTCCCACCTTTGCCTTTACTCCTTCATGTTCCTTGTAACAGAAAGATAATGCCTTCTTATTTTCTTGTCTTATAGCTTATCTAATAGAAGATATAGCTTTTAAAAACCACATGTGAGATGGCCAGCAGGTCATAAATTCTTTGATGCTGCCTGGAACTTCTGACTGACAAATTTCATTTCTCTCTGATTTCTTCCATCTCTTCATTATTTATGTTTGTCATTTTATCGTGAGTGTGCTCCTATAATCACAGAGTTGTCTTTGATTCCTCCCTTCTTCTCACTTACTACCTCCAACTTAGCTGCACATACAGGTGACTCTATCTGCAAGACGTATTCCAAATCTCTCCACTTCTCTCTTCTCTATTTACACTGTTTCAAACCACTGCCATCTCTATCCTGGACGACTGTAGCAGACTTCCCTCTGTTCCTTTTGCTTTTACAAAGATCAGATTGTTTTTTGCTTTTACAAGTATCACTTTCCTAAAATCCATTTTCTACACAATAGGCAGCATTATTTTTTTTAAAAAACGTGAATCCCATCATAACTCTGTCCTGCTTGAAGAGTTTCCCATCACGTTTGGAAGAGAATCCAAACCCTTAATATGGTTTACAAAGCTGCATGTGATCTGGCCTTTGCCTTCCACTCTCCCACTTACCCACTCTGTTCCACACTGATGTCCTTTCATTTTGTCAATATCCCAAGCTGAGTACCACCTCAGGACCTTTGCACCAGCTTTTTCCCTACCAAGAATGCTCTTTCCCCTGACATTTGCTTCACTGACTTCCTCTTGTCATTCAAATCTCAGTGTAAATGTCATTTCTTCCTAGAAACCTTCTCTAAATATTCAACCGAAAGTGGCCATCACTACACTCTCTTTCACATCTCCTATTTTAATTCTCTGCATAGCAATAAATGCCAACCAACAGTGTTTTCTAATTTATGTATTTGCTTATTTCTTGCCTATCATCCCCACTTGAATATAAGCTTCACGAGATCATCACTGTCCCTAGAAGTGCGCCTGGCATGTAGCAAGGACGATTCATTACATATTTGTTAAATAAAAAAATAATAAATGGAGTGAATATACTAAAATGATTGAACTCAGTTTCCTGAGTATGTAGATTTTGTGTTTCTAAGTAGATTATAGATTCCTAGGATAGTTCTTTTGATCCTTCATGTTACTTAGTTCAGTTTAGGGTATGGAGTCAGTGCTTGGCTAACTCTTATTCTCTAGATTTTAGCTCATTTGACTATATTTAGTATTTTGGAATCCATGGAGTACCTTACTGAAAAGTTCCCTTCTTAGCTAAAAGAACTATAAAAATACCAAACCTGTAATTGACATGCTATAGTTTTAATTCTAGTAAGTCTACAAGAGCTCATCTCAAGTGTCTTAAGGATGGTTTCCAAGGGAATTACAATTAGGCTTCCTTACTAATAGAAATTTGTATTATACTTCTGTGCTGTTACTACAGTTGTGGCAAACTCCCTCCCAAAGTTAACCTACCACGGCAGCTGTTAAATACATGGAATGGATAACACATTTCCATCCATAAAAGTAAGCTGGGTTTTCTTCACTTGTGTCCTTAGTCCGTCCTTTCATGTTTTATCATTAGACAGGGAAGAACCCAAGTTGCAGCGTTTATTATTGAGAAAGTTATTTGCTGTCTTATGCTGCCAGCTTTTGTAAGAAATATGATGTACTAACCCTGGAATCTTAGGGATTCACAACTGCAGGGTGCCTTAAAGGATGCCTAGGCCAGCAGTTTTATTTTACAGGAAAGTATACTGAGGTCCAGAGAAGCAAAGTGACCAGCACAGATATTCTCCTGACTACATTAGAGGCATCCTGACTCCCAGTCTGTTCACCGATTTGCCAGTGAACCACGCTGCCTTTCTTCCTAACCTTTGCAGAGTTTGTGTGAAAATAGAGAAATACTACGAACAATGATCTTTGAAAAAGTAGACTGTCTTCTGAGGAAATACTTGGCCTTGTTTCTGTAGCCTTTCTGTTGTGGTTTAAGGACATGATATGAAACCTTTGGGGCCCTCTTTAGAATTCCTCCCAGGAATTTCAGCAGTTACTAACAAACATAGGGTATAAACCATTAGATAATTGCCTTTTACCCATTGCTGTTTAGTCGATTCTGACTCATAGCAACCCTATAGGACAGAGTAGAACTGCCCCATAGGGTTTCCAACGAGCGGCTAGTGGATTTGAACTGCCAACCTTTTGGTTAGTAGCCGAGTTCTTAACCACTGTGCCACCAGAGCTCCAGCTGCCTTTCTATAATAATTTCGCCCATCCTGTATAAAGTTTGAGTTTGCTTTTAAGAACCTTTGCAATTAGTCCCGTACTGATTTCTTTATCTGTATATATTTTTTTCTTCACTTCTTGCTGAACTGTAAATTCCTCAAGGATAAAGGAAGTCTGGTATTACCAACACCTAGTTCAGTGTCTAGCACATAGAAGATGGTCAGTTAAAGTTTGTTTAACGCTTACTGAAGCAATTCTACTTCTGTGTCTCAGCTCCCTTTCCCAGATCTAGTTCTTCCTTGCCCCCAAGTCCTGCTTCCTCTTTGAGTTCTTCTCTATTTTCACTGCCTCTTGGTAATTCCTCACTTCAAATCTCTTAGCACTATTTTCCTCTTGGAATGTGTTATCGTACATTGTGGGGTACTTTCATATATAATTAATGTCCACTCAACTCAGTTATAAACATGGAACCATACAGGTCCGTACCAAATATCATTGTACTTTGATGCGTTTTTAGTGTACTCCACACAGCAAGGGCTCGGTATTTATTGGTTGACTATGCCAATTCAGGTCACTCTTTACTAAGCTGATATGTGCTGTTACTAGATGCTACTGGCATGCTGCCATGTTCTATCTTAGCTAAATTTCAGCAGAGAATGAGGTGTGCAGTTTGTAAATTGCTTTTGGACACATTGCACAGGAAGTCATTCTCATTTTGTTGCAGATCAACAGGAAATAAGGCTTAGTTGCCAAACTAAAGCAAGAAAAGCAACCAAGCATGTTATTCCTCCCTTAGGGCCTTCCAGGAATCCTTAGCTTCTCCTAAGATAGTGGAAATTATCCCAGCAATCTCAGTTGTACCAACAGAGGAGATGTTGATAGGAAGAAGGTATTCAGTATTTTGTTCTAGTTTTACTTTGCTTTTGAATTTTATCATATCTTCTAATCACTTATCTGATGCAGTTTAGGAAATATACCCCTTCATTTAGTAAAATGGATCTGGTTTCTTGGATCAAAAGTCTACTACTGTCTATGGTACATTTATTTTGGCCGTTTCTACTGTTCATTATTCTTTTCATTGGCATTAATGATGGTGGGAATACAGGGTTACTTGCTTTAAAGTCTGATCCGCTTTCAACTTGTACTTATTCTGTAGCTTTGGCATCTTTTACAACTCAAATGCCCTAGATGTGGCCCCATTATGAACTATACACCATGAGGATTTGTGGGGGTACATGACAGAATGGAAACTTTATTCAGATCTTTGGCAAGTTTTAATTTTACATTGCTTTTTTATACTAATCTAATTTCCTTCCAGAATGAAAACTGGCAATCATTTAGGGAAGTGGTAGAAGAGGTTGGAATCGTTGAGGTTGAAATGCATATGAAGGTCCCTAATCCATAGAGTATTGACATAATGAACTCTAAACCCTCAGTAATGATTCCAGTATGTAATGACAGCCTGCGTCTAGAAAGCTTCGGCCCATGGGTTCTGTGGATAATGCTGGCTTCACTTTGTTGGGCTAGGCACAAGTTAGCACACATCAGCTTCGCTCTAAGGCTGTGGTGCTAACCTAGCTCGTGCCAGAGACCATTCCTTACCCTAAACAACTGAAGGAAAAGGGCAGACCAGGAGCCCTTTACTTCCACCTGCCTTATTTTTCCCTTTTCAGATATGGAAATGTACCAAGTCATAATATATTTCCCTCAAATTTTCAGGCATAGCAGAGAATATTTTTGGATTTATAAGGCTGACCAATTCATTTGTCAACATTTTTATTGTTTGCAAAGGACAATAAAACAAAAACAGCTTCTCGGAAGTCAACTATTTTTATTGCCTATTTTCTGCCTTGAAGGATTCTGTACATCTAAGCTGGCATCTGGTGGGCATTCTAGTATTAAAGTGCCCAGGCCCCCTTCACTCACTGAGGAGGTTGTGGCAAACACAGGGGCCCTTCCCCCCACCCATGCTACATTTTTTTCTTTACAGCTAGATCAAATGCTTCAGATTATCAGATGTAGCATAGATGAGTCAAACAAAAACAAATGCCCTTGAGTTTAAAAATAGAAGTTAAAAAGACTAAATATTTGCACTTAAAAAGGAAAAGAAAATAACAGAAATCTCTGTGGCAGACCCTTCCTTGAAATTATCCTCACTAAATTATAATCATGCACTTTCCACTCTCTATAATTAAACATTAGATTTCATTTATTCCAGATGCATTCGCTTCAAGTAAATTCAGAATGCCCATCCTTCTTTTTCGGTCATTGTAAATTTATTTGAAGTTTGTGGATTGGGCACACTGGTAGTTTTTAAGTGAATCCTAACGACACTTTTTTTTTTTTAATTTTGGACTTTGTGTAGCATATTTATACTGATGAATCTGATCTTACTAAGTTTTATGATATATTATGCCTATATAAGCTTGATGACAAAATGTTCATGTGTTTCTGAAAGGAATTTGCAGGACCTTGGTTGGTGGTAGAGGCGTGGAGGAAATGGTTTTGATCCTATTTCAGGTAGGTAATGTTGGTGGTGGCTGCACTGAACAATCTGGAATGCTGAGGAAGGTCACAATGCCTTTAATTTATATCATGGCTTCTAATCAGAGAGCCTTGGACAGTTACATGAAAACCTGAAGGAACTGTTTATTTGCCAGATTTGCAAATTTCTTACATTTGTGAGATACTATAACTAACCAGCAGTCTGTAATATTAAAGGCAATCTTTTTAGTGGTTTGACATTATTTCCCTACACTTAAAACAAGGCTCTTAATTAGGATTTGTGGTTAAATCCATTTAATATGTTTTTTAAAGTGGTAAAAAATAACTCAACGTGTTTTATTTGCACAATTTCAGATGATATCTATTTTCACGAACTGAACCAGTGGTTTAACAAAGATTGATAAATTAACTGTCAATCGTCTGTAAGGGAAAGATAAACTTTGCAAAATGAGCTCTTAAAGCATTACCTGAGTGCAGCCACTGCTGTGCAGACAGCTGGGGAAGTTTTATACTTAGGCACATCGTGTTCTCGTGGTGACAGAGATCATCCTGGGTGTTTTGTTGGTGCATTGACAAGTTTTTCAAGTTCCCTTTAATTTTTTCTTTACTTACCACTTGATATTTGCACACTTCATGAGCATTTCCACAGGTTTGTGGAAAACAGATTTACCAGGTCAATTTGACAGTTTATTTTAACTACACTAAAAGCTCCATAGAGGATCCCTGGTGGGGCAGTGGTTAAGAGCTGGGCTGCTAATCGAAAGGTTGGCAGTTCGAACCCACCAGCCGCTCTGCAGGAGAAAGGTACGACAATCTGCTTCCGTAAGGATTGCAGCTTTGGAAACCCTATAGGGCGTTTCTACTCTGTCCTAAAAGGGTCTATAGGGCAGCTATGAGTTGGAATCAAGCCAACGGCAATGGGCTTGTTTGTTTTAAAAGGCTCCATAGAATAAAAAGTTCAAGTTAATGCTGAAAATAATGTCTTAGAATTATTTGTACACTTTCAGTTACCCATCATCTGCCTCACTCCCTACCCCTCACCAAACAACAACGAAGAAAAACAGAGCTGTAGCTGCTTATCTATTCTTTGTTATTTAAAACCAATCTTCAGTCTGCTCAGTATAGGCCATTGACCGTCCGCTTTCCTTAGATACTTGGGGGAGAGAGTGGATGCAGAGAAGCTCAGCTGAGAAGGTAAAAGAAACAAGTGAGAGACGCAACCCCAGTCATCGTGAGTCCTAAAACATTAAAAAGAAAACCGCTCTTGCTGAGCTTCAGTGTGTACTGACTTGCCAGAGAGGGGGTAGTAAATGTTCCATTTTTTTGTATTTACAAGGCTCTTCATTTAGAACCACTGCTCATTTACCTTCACACTAACACCAACTAATTGGACTCACATAATGGTTCTAAATATTTTGATATGTATATGTACCTATATTACATAAAATAATTATATTTAAACATATTCTTTGTAGCACCCAGATCCTCTCTACCTTTGTGAATGCAGAATACATAGTTAATCTTTGGACAGTTATATTACACACAAGAAACAATTTCTCCTTTAACTTGAGACATATTGACATGTTCCAAAGGATAAAACTATCTCACATCATCAATAATTTGTCTTCCAAAGATCGAGGTGTATCAAACCATCAGCTCATCTTTCTTTGTGTGTGACTTCGGTTTTGGCAGGATCTGAAATTGCCAGCCATGAGGAAGGCCTTTGGCAACATGACCAGTATCAGTGTTTTAAGTTATCAGGTACATGCTTCATTTATCAGAGCTGTTCAATCAAAAGAAACCCTGGTGGTGTAGTGGTTAAGTGCTATGGCTGCTCACCAAAAGGTCAGCAGTTTGAATGCACCAGGTGCTCCTTGGAAACTCTGTGAGGGCAGCTCTACTCTGTCCTCTAGGGTTGCTATGAGTAGGAATTGACTCGACGGCAATGGGTTTGGTCTTTTTTTTTTTTTTGGTTCAATCAAAACCATCAAAGTCAATCTCCACGTGACAATAGAACCACCTAGTTTTTCTGGGTTGTGACTAATTATGTAACCAAGTTGATTTGTTTGGCCTTGCAGAATGAAACTATTTGGAATCATCCTAGTAACCTTTCATTTCTGTTTAAACTAGAGCCTTGATTGTGGAATGAAAGAAAGGAAAATGTCTTCCTGTACAGACATGTTTCGTAGATTATCCACCAGATGCCCGGGAAAATAGCAATAGGGCTGAAAGAAATGCTATTTAATTTGAAGTTTAAATCTAGATAAGCTTTGGATACCTAGAAATAACAAAAAGAAATGAGAGGAAAAGTTATACCATTAGAGGGCACTTTTGTAATCTTAGAAGAAAAATCTGTTCTTATTGACTGGCCTACCTGAGGCTTAGTCTTAAGAAGAAAGTATTTTCAGCTATTTATTTAAAGTAACTAATTCTTAGCTGACTGTTTGAGAGAGAACATTTTATTCGTAGGAAAAAGAATCTATAAAATCTTAAAATAACCCTTTAAAGAATATTTCAGTAAGGTTTCAATTTTTGATCAGTAAATATAAAGTGTAAAAACATACACAATGTATCTGCACAGCTAATAGCTGTTTTTTGATTAGCTACATTTAGTGCTTCTTTTAAATAGATTTTGTTTAAAAAAAAAATCTGCCGTAACCTGATCATATTCAACAGATTATTAACTTTCCCTAATAACTGAGTAAGTTTTTTCCAACAATAGTTGAATGTTATCAGATAAAAATGGTTTATATTTTGAAAACCATAATCTGGCAAAATATAAAATCCTGTTTTTTGGGGTCACACTAACTTTCAAAACTTTTCTGAAAAGTAACTATTTTTCCCATAATTGATGTGATAATTAAGATGGTTTAAACTGTTTCATAGAGGAAAGAAAAAATGTGACCTGATATAATTTAAATTGGAAAAATAAGATATTTTTATAAAGAAAGCAAAAGATCTTGGAAAGCATCTGTTTTTGGCGATAATATAAATAAAAATGTCTACCTGATCCAATAAAGTGCCTAAGCCAGTAAAATGATTTACTATGTGAAAGCTTAGCATAGTTTGAGATTTTATCCTTTTTGAAAGCAAACAATTTAGGCTGCCATAGTTTCATGGAGTGTAGTCAGAGGTATAAGGAGCTCTGGTGGCACAGTGGTTAAGCACTCGGCCGCCAACCGAAAGGTCGGCGGTTCAAACCCACCAGCCACTCCAAGGGAGGAAGATGTGGCGTCTGCTTACATAAATAATACAGTCCTGGAAACCCTGTGGGGTAGTTCTATTCTGTCCTATAGAGTCTCTATGAGTTGGAATCGACTCAACAGCAATGAAAAGGCATGAGACTCATCCTGTGTCAGAGACCAAGGACTTTATCACTCACAGCGACAACAGTATCCCCATTAGCATCATTTTCTTCTGCTGGTTCCCTGAGTCCCAGTTCCCACAGCATGATGTGAAGAGGGCCAATGGCACCACCTCATGTAGTGGGTTTTATTACAGGAGAGGAGAAGCTGCCCTGAACTTAGGGAACCCACATCTTTTTACAATGGGTAGTAACCATGCTTGCTCTTTGCTCAAGAGGGAGACATTATCTTTGTCTCCCAAGAATGTACCATACACACACATTCTTAGACACATAATCTGGAGCAAAAGCAGCCATTGCTTCTGCTACTTTTAAGAACCAAGGAAAACTGTCTCCCAACACTTACTCTGCATAATCCTATAGTCTGAAATTATTTACTTCACTAAGTAGAAATTGCTAAGTAGCTGACATGTTCTTGGGTGGTACAAATAGTCAAGTACTCAGCTGCTAACCCAAAGGTTGGTGGTTCAGATCCACCCAGAGATGCCTTGGAAGAGAAGCCTGGCATTCTACTTCCAAAAAATCAGCCATTGAAAACCCTATGGAGCACAGTTCTACTCTAACATGTGAGATCCCCTGAGTCAGAATTAAATTGACAGCAACTGGTTTAAGAAGCTGACATGGAGACTCTATAATCAGATTTACCATAGTTGTTTTAAGTCACCCGTGATAAATAGCTCATATTTCTCACACCATGTAGGATTTACTAAGTGACCTTACCTGTCCAAGTCTCATTTTTTAAAATGAGAAAAATAATAGTGCCTACCCCACAGAGCTGTTGCTAGCATTAGATAACATAATGTATAGAAAACACTTAAGAGAGTGCCTGACATGTAGCATGCACACACAAAAAGTTATTGTTGTTGTCTCAAAAATTATTAAAATTAGTTGACTTAAGAGAAAGCTCTTCCCAAGGTCAGTTGAGGATGCTGGGAAAATTCCCGCCAATGATAACTAGCTAATTCTCTAACTCCGGGGTTGATCTTAATATCCCAACTATCCTGGGGTGTTGGGCAGTTTGTCCTGCTCGGTCGAACAGTGGCATTGTGAGACTGACAGTTTTATGGGCAAGCAGGAAGCCTGATGAGGTAAGGTTGTCTTTGAGTGATTCTAGGGTAAATACATCTGAGTATCTCCAACTCAATTGCTACCATGGCATGTTTGCTCTAAGTTCCTAATAAGTATTAACAGTCAAATTCTAATCTTTTCTGAAGAAACATTTTTTTATCATCTGGCCATCTTAAGCTCTCAAGAGGTAAAGTTTTGGGGATGCTACTGCAAAGAGAAGTAAACTGTATATAGTTTATTTTGCTGAAATAATAAGTGTTTCTAAACAGGAGCATTGTATGAAATTCTATTCAGATTTTCCGTTCCTATTATCCCCAGGTGGTGCAGTGGTTAAGAGCTTGCCTGCTAACCAAAGGGTCGGCAGTTCGAATCCACCAGCTACTCCTTGGAAACCCGGTGGAGCAGTTCTACTCTGTCCTATTGGGTTCCTGTGAGTCGGAATCAACTCAACGGCAACGGGTTTGGTTTTGGATTTTTATGAGCCCCAGGAAGAAAGGTAGCAGAGAGAAGGGATTAGGGGCTTGTGAGTGGAGGCCTCGTCGAGTTCAATTCATCATGTCCCTGTTTGTTTAGAATAGGTTAATGAGTTTTGATTTTGATCCATGCCAGAAGAACAAACAAGTCTGTCTTGGAAGAAATACAGCTAGCGTGCTCCTTGTAAGAGAGGTTGGTGAGACTATTTGGTTTTCTCACTATTAAAAGCACTTAAGTGTAGTATGTATTATGGTACATACACATAATGAAATACTATGCAATGATAAAGAACAATGATGAATCCACAAAACATCTCACAACACGGATGAATCTGGAGGGCATTTGCTGAGTGAAATTTAGTCAGTCACAAAAGGACAAATATTGTATGAGACCACTATTACAAGAACTCAAGAAAAAGTTTAAACACAAAAAAAATTCTTTGATAGTTACGAAGGTGGAGGGTGAAGGGGAGGGGAGGGGAAATCTCTAACTAGATAGTAGACAAGGATTAACTTCGGTGAAGGGAAAGACAACACACAATACAGGGGAAGTAAGCCAACTGGACCAAAGCAGAAGCTAAGAAGTTTCCTGGACACATCCAAATACTTTGAGGGACAGAGTAGCTGGGACTGGGGCCTGGGGACCAAGTTTCAGGGGACTTCTAGGTCAATTCACATAACGAAGTTTATTAAGAAAATGTTCTACATCCCACTTTGGTGAGTGGCATCTGGGGTCTTAAAAGCTTGTGAACAGCCATCTAAGATGCATCAATTGGTCCTATCCCACTTGGAGCAAAGGAGAATGAAGAAAACCAAAGACACAAGGAAAATATTAGCCCAAAGGACTAAAGGACCACCTGAACCAAAGACTCCACCAGCCTGAGACCAGAAGAACTAGATGGTTCCTGGCTACCACCAATGACCACCCTGATAGGGAACACAACAGAAAGTCCCGGACAGAGCAGGTGAAAAATGCAGAGCAGAACTCAAATTCACGTAAAAAGATCAGACTTAATGGTCAGACTTAAAGGTCAGAGACTGGAGGAACCCCCGAAACTATGACCCCTGGATGCACTGTTAACTCAGAACTGAAGCCATTCCTGAAGCCCACTCTTCAGACACAGAATAGACAGGACTATAAAACAAAAAATAATACACATGAGGAATGTGCTTCTTAGTTCAAACAGATCTACGAGACCAAATGGGGAGCTCCTGTCCGAAAGCAGGATGAGAAGGCAGGAAACGACAGGAGCTGGCTGAATGGACACAGGGAACCCGCGGTGGAAAGAGGGCTTGTGCTGTCACATTGTGGAGACTGCAACTAATGTCACAAAACAATACATGTATAAATTTTTGTATGAGAAACTAACCTAAGTTGTAAACTTTCACCTAAAGCACAATGTTTTAAAAAAAGAAAGTACTTAAATGTTTGTTAAGTCAAAGAAACAATTCCTTACAGAGTTTTGTGAGTGAAATACATATATATTTTTCATTTGGTATATATGTGTGTGTTTATATATATACATATATGTATATAGCAAATCCTCATGGAAGGCAAAACCTTTCATTGACATTTAACATGAAAAGAACTTGCCTACCTGTTGTTGTAAGCTTCTCCTTGGGAACACTGAGACATGTAGAAAACAGTTTCCTTGACAATATCCCTACAGCAATGTGCAGTAGAAAATGATCCATAATTACGTATAGAGTCTTTGATAAAAGTTAGTGACAAATGTCAAAATGTAACTCAGTAAAAATACTGAGACAAATGGTCAAACATACACCTTTCCAATGGCCTGGCTTGATCTGAGAGTGAGAATCCCAACCCACTTTCTAATATGGTAGAGGTTTATATGTCAGTATTGTGTTGAAGTGTCTGGTGGTGTATACATAACAATTATTGTTGTTGTCATTAGGTGCTTTTAAGTTGGCTCGAATCAGAGCAACCATTTGTATAACAGAATGAAACGGTACCTGGTCCCGCACCATCCTCACAGTCGTTGTTTAAGGCTATTGTTGCTGCCAGTGTGTCACTCCATCTCATTGAGTGTCTCCCCCTTTCTCAATGACCCTCTATTTTACCAAGCATGATGTCTTTATCCAGGGTTTGTCCCCCCACCCCATAACATCCAGAGTTAGCGATATGAAGTCTAGCCATCCTCGCATCTAAGGAGCATTCTGGTGGTACTTCCTCCAAGACAGATTTGTTTGATCTTCTGGCAGCACATGGTATGTTCAGTATTCGTCCCCCAAACCACAATTTGAAGGTATCAGTTCTTCTTCAGTCTTCCTTTTGCATTTGAAAAATGGCAAGGGTCCGGCACACCTTGGTCATCAAAGTGACACCTTTGCTTTTTAAACACTTTGAAGAGGTCTTTTGCAGCAGGTTTGCCCAATGCAGTAAGTCATTTGATTCTGACTGCTGCTTCCGTGGGCATTGAGTGTTACTACAAGAAGAATGAAAACCTTGTCACCTTCAATTTCTTCACCGTTTATCATTATGTTGTTTATCGATCCAGTCGTAGGAATTTTTGTTTTCTTTATGTTCAGGTGTAATCCATACTGACGGCTGTAGTCTTTTAGACATCAACAAATAACTCATCTTGTGCTTTTGGACAAATTGCTTAACCTATGAGGATGTCAAACTTTCTAATCTCTAAAACTCTCTGATTTATGAGAATTGGATCTTGAAAATAGGAGTTATGCAATAGCCATAGTATAATCCTTAGTCAAATTTTAAGGAAGAATAAAAAGAATTGTACAGTGGTAATTTTATAGCTCTCAGGGGTCTTTATGATTTATGTTAAATGTAATAGTAGTTCAGACATATCAACAATTAGTAACTTGATTATTGAGCAATGATTCCAACCAACTACTGGCATAACTTTTATAACCGTTGAAAGAACTGACCTTCAATAATGATTTTAGTGCAGGCTGTGAGACAGTGGTATAAAGCTGTTGGCAATGACCATACAGGCTTCTTCCATAATGGAGGGGGAATTTTCTCAGTAAATATCCAGGGATCTTTATGCACAGAGAGTCCTTCATTTCAAAATCTTTCTAACATCTGTAATTCTTGTGAATTCATCTCAACTTCACGAAATCTTTTGAAGAAAAAAAGAAAGTCAGGAAAGATGCCTTCAAGATCCTGTGCATGTATCCAGGATACCTGATACATCTGTAAGTTCCTGTCAAAACTAAGATAGCACTGGCTAGCCCTTTAGAAAGTTTGCAACTTGCCCAAGGGTCTGCCTGCAGGACTAATGTAAGCAATTGTTTCTGTTGTCCTAGGATGGTGCTGCTTCACTGGTGTTTGCTGTGGCTGCTCTTACCACTCAGCTCAAGGACCCAGAAGTTACCTACTCGAGATGAGGAACTTTTTCAAATGCAGATCCGGGACAAAGCATTTTTTCATGATTCTTCAGTAATTCCAGATGGAGCTGAAATGAGCAGTTATCTCTTTAGAGACACACCTAAAAGGTACGCTCCCTTCAGTACTTTCTGTACCAATACACTCATAAAGGATGTCTCCAAAAAAGGAAGTAACCTTTTAGATTTAGTTTCGATAATTTGAAGATCAACCTATGAATAGCATTATCTGTTTCCTCTAAGTGAGAGAAAAATGGCAGTGCACCCACTAATCATTCAATAGAGGCTACTTGAGTCTTTCTGTTCGTGATCTCCTTTTGAGTGGAGGGGCAATACTTGGCATTTCTTGTATTTTAGACTGATTATTTTCTTATTTTCATTACAGGAGGAAATATCGAAGAAGAACTATGTAGGATTAAAATGAAATTACTTGAATACATATGATTCTTTAAGGCTTTGCATCAAGTTTCATAAGGATGATATTTCTTTAATATAATTAGATTCTGAGAGAATTAAACCAAACAGTGATAAAAACTGGCCATTAAGATCAACAATAATAAAGGACCATGGTGCTCTAAACCCTTCCACTTAGTGGCCCAGTCATATCATCATCTGGTCAGAGTGAATAATAGTAGATGATCAGTTTTCCTTTTGACTGAAGTGGTCTATTGTTGAGATACCATTTCAGCACTGCCAGAATGAGATGATTTCCTTTTGTTTGAATGAATGAAATAGATTAGGAACTGACATGTCAATAACATAAAATATTTAGGAATCTTTAAATGATTTTCATAAGAGTGAAAGCACAAAATGTAAGAATGATTACGTTGAAGGAACTTGATGTCCTAGCCCTTACTGAGGCTGAATCTGTGAAATCAGGAAAGGTATATGAGGCAATCCTAATATTTCAAATCAATCCTAAGTATCAGCTGAACTCTCACTGAACACATTTTGCTTTTTGTATAATTTTGTCTCTTGACATCTTTGACTGAATCAAATCAAATTAAAATTTTTCTTCAGAAAGCATTTTGATTTCCCAGATGTGCTTGCTTGTACTTCATTAGCTAAAACATTCCACATGATGTACTCATTTCACTTAATCAAATAAATAGTTTATTCTTGATTTTCCAGTCTGTCAAAAATCAAATAAGCTGTGGTTCCAAGAGTTATCTTAAAAATTACATTGCATTTTTTTTTTCCTTCAAAACAACATATTTTTATTAAGGAACATTATTTAAAAAAATCAACACTTCCTCTCTTTCTCCCTCCCTCCCTTCCCTCTTAGTTCTTTCATTTGTCTGTTCTTTCTTTTTGTCTTTTTTTTTTAACACATAGTTATTGGGATCCTTAGTTTCCACAATTGGATGAATAGTTAACTTACACAAAATAATGGCAGCTACCAATAGAACCATCATGTCTAGAGGTGAAATATGCAATTGGAAGCATACAGAGACATTGTTGTATTACAACTAAAGATGAACTTCCAGATAAAGTTCAGCAGCAGCCATAGAAAAAGACAATTGACAAATGCATTAATATTCTTGTGTTTATGCATAAATTCCAGTGGCTAAATTGTTCATAATGTGTTTATCCCTCTGTGTAGGCATTGTAACTTTGGACCATGTTTCTTAGTTATTCATTACATTCCTGTCTCCTTCACTAGCCAGTAAATACCTTGAGCATGTAGATCATGTCCTGTCATCTCTGGCTGCTGCCCTCTTCCGTGAGTGCTTTCTGCACGGTAGACAATAAATGTGTGCTAAATTGTTGAAGTTTTTTCAAGTTATCATTTATCCCTTATCATAAGTACTTGCATTTGAAACTGTTGACCTAGAGGGACACCCGGCTGTTTTAAATGTGTAATAATTACCTTGCAAGCATTGTTTTATTGGTTATTGGTCACTTATAGCCTGTTTTTAAGTTATTAAGACACAGTTGCTTACTTTGGGAAAGAAACTACTTGTTTATATGAAATGAGAACAGACGGTAACAGATGAACTTTCACATTGTTCAGTTCTGCTTTGGCTTCAGTTAACTTGATGCCCACATAAAAACCAACAACAAATAAAGCAAAAAGTTTGGAATATTTTTCTTTTTTACTTACGTGATGCTAAATAAATTACTTTACTGTACCTATTTCTTCATAATATGAATGGGTTCAGTTGTGTTTCCTGTGGCAAATGTCTCTTGTGCAGCTTGGCCAAGAAAACACAGTTCTCTCCAAGAAGTGGACTAAATTGGAAATTAAACCATTTGACACCTCTCTTTATGGATATTTATGGTACACAAAACTTTCCTTGCAGTAAACAATTCCATCATCTAGTTATTTTGTATGGATGATTGTCTTACTTCACTATTTTACAAACAAGTTGTTTTCGCTTGTGTAGGGCCTTCACTTTATTTATTCTCCCATTATTCTACTCCTACCCTCCATCTCCAAATTCATCTTTAAATAGTAAGGGGTGGGGGGGAGTACTGACTTTCTCCATTCAGATTCCATATCTTCAGATAGAAGTAACTCTAGGTGTCAATATCCTCAGACTAGAACAATAAGGTTAGTGTTAGGGTTCTTAGGTTCTATTCATTGATTTAGTAATGCATTCATTAAAAAAAAAAATACTTATCAAGTATCTACCACATGCACATATCTGTGCTAAATGCTGGAAATATAATGACACCGGAAATGAACCTGAAGTAGGCCCATGTGGAGAAAATAATATTAATCAAATAATAACACAGATTTATAGCTACAAATTGTGATAAGTACCCAAAGTGAAAAGTATAGGACACTCAGAGTATATAAGAGAACTTGATCCAGAATGAGGAATCAGAAAAGGCATCCTTGAAGAAGGGAAATTTAAATGAAAAGGTATTAATTAACAGGAGGGGACAAGGGGTGCACTTCAGGCACAGAAGAAACATCCAAAGGCTCTCAATTGGATTGAAGTTTGGGAAACAAGAGAAGCCCTATGTGATTAGAGCACAAAGCAAAGGGGACAGTGACATGACACAGGCTGGTGAGGTAGGCAGGGGCCCCATCACTGAGGAAGTTTTAGGCTATGTAAAGAATTGAGGACTGTATCCCAAAAGCAATCTAAAGCCATGAAGGGGTTCTAATCACATATAATAGATTGCTTTAATAAAAGTCCACTCTTGCTACAGTGTAAATAATGACTTGGAGGTGGTAAATGTGGATGTGTGGGAAACAGCTAGTCATTAATTAATTCAACAAATATTTACTGAGAATTATTTTAGTCTCTGAAGCTACATCGATGAACTAAAAGCCCTGCCCTCTTGAAGCTTTCATTCTAGCTGGGGGGGGATGGAAAAATAAAAAAGTAAACAACAGAATATTTAACACGTCAGGTAGTGATAAGTGCATTGAAGAAAAATGAAGTGGAGTAAAAGAAAGCTTCATGGGTAGGAAAGTGATCTATTACACAAAGGGCTAGAGTTGGTCTGTTGCATCCTTGAGTAGAAAGCTGATGGAAGTGACAGAGAAAGCAAGGTAGATATCTAGAGGAAGAGTATCTCAGGTAAAGTAACAGCCAAGTGCAGAGACCCTGAGGCAAGAGTACAGTATACCAAATATATTGCAAGATAGCAAGGAGCTGAGCTAAGGAAGCACAGAGTAGGAGGAAATGAGTTTAGAGATTTCTTTGGGGACCAAACATGAAGGGTCTTATAAGACATTGAAAGTTCTGTGGCTTTTACTCTGAATGCATGAGAAACTCTTGGAGGGCCTTGAGCAAGGGGGAGTAGTGTATTCTGACCTGGGATCACTCTTCCTGGGAAGGGGAGAATAAACTAAGAGGGGCAAGGGTGAAAGCAGGGACACCAGTCAGCAAGCTATTGCAATACTCAGGCAATCATGGT
>NW_004444258.1:394588-404861 GCF_000243295.1 Trichechus manatus latirostris
ATGTGGAGTAGAAGAGAAAGAAAAAGTCAAGAATGTCTCTAAATGTTTGGCTCATGCAATCATAGGGGCTGGCACGTCCCAAATCTGTAGTTCAGGCAGCAGACTGAAGACCTCTGCTGGCTCATGGGATTGCAGGGGCTGGTGAATCCAAAATCTGCAGGTCACATAGCAGGCTGGAGACTTCTGCAGGCTTACATCCCAGGAACTGGAGGTCAGGCAACAAGTAGAGTGCAGAGTCAAGAGAGAAGGAGCTCTGCCAGAACATCCATTTATATACTGGAGGCAGGCCACATCCCCAAGGAAACTCCCCTTTCAACTAATTGACTGATCACATCATGGAAGGGAATTACATCATAGTACATTGTGGAAGAGCAACCAGTCCAGTATCTGCCAAACCACTGAGAATCATAGCTTAGCCAAGGTGACACATAACACTAACCATCACAATGAGCAACTGGAAGTGGGGAGACATCATTTACTAAGAAGGGATAAACTGCAGAAGAAGCTGATTTCCGGGCAGACAATCGGAAGTTTGGATTGGATATCTTAAGTTTGAATTCCCCTTAATGTCCGAGTAAGGATGGTAAGAAGATAGTTTGACATATGCATCTGGAATTTAGGCATGAGTTCAAGCTGATGATTTGAATTTGGGAGTTATTAACAGACAGGGGGGTTGAAGCCATGAGCTTGGTGAGATCACCCAGGTAGTGAGTGTAGGTAGAAAAGAGACATCCAAGCACAGCCCCTGGCTCACTGCAGGGGTTAGAGGTTGGAGAAGTGAGAAGAAACCAGCAAAGGCTGTGATGGTCGGTTTGAAGAGCATGGCGGTGACAGACATGCAGACAGCAGAGAGGCAAGAGTTACTCAGAAGGCTGAATCTACAAGAAGTCAAACCTACCTACTTTTTGCCATGAAACTAGTGAGCAACTCCAGGCTTGCCAGAACTGAAATCATTGTTTCTTCGTTTGCAAGATTATAGACTTTGAAAGATAATTAAAGGAAATCATTTAAGTCATTCAGAGTAAGAATATACAACATTGTTATAGTTAGGCAATATTTTTTTCAACTTAAAAAATCTTTTGAGGCATAATAAAAAAAAGTCTGAAGGGAAAACAGAGCAAACATGTTTTGATTTTTTTAATTTTGTTTTAAAGTCGTTGCTGTTGTTAGTTGCCACGGAGTTGATTACGATTCACCGTGACCCCATATGTGCTGAGTAGAACTTCTGCATAGGGTTTTCAAGGCCATGACCTTTTGGAAGCAGATCACTGGGCCTGTCTTCCAAGGCACCTGTGTGTGTGTTCAAACTGCCAACCTTTTGGCTAGCAGTCAAGCGCTTAACTGTTTGCTTCATGCAGGGATTTCTTAAAATCATTAAGTTATTTAATTCAACAGAAAATCTTAGTGACAGAGAAAGGGTAGAGAACTATATCTTCCCACTGACTGATACAGTGATCTTTAGTTTTTCAAAATATTTCTGAAATAGTGAGTAGATACCTTTTTCCAAAAATACGTAAAAGAGTAAAGCTGTGAGTAAGTCACCAGTAGTCTTGCAGTAATATTTCTCAATGTAAAAATGTGAATATGGTGTTATTTTGCTGGAGACCAACAAGCATTTTAGGACTAGTTTGCTGTGAAAATGACAATTTGAAATAGTTGGTGACTACGTCACAGTGCCCTCAGAGGTACCTTACAAATATCACCAAATTTAAGGGAAAATAATGATAAGTGTAGGGCAGCAAACCTGGAAATTTGGCTGGGTTTGTGGCTTACTTTGCAATGGCATGACCTGTGTTAAATAACACCAAAACTCAGGTATGTGTTGATTTCTAACTCAAAATACTTTTGGTTCAATGCCTTTTTATTATTTCGCACTATGTTGATGGTAAATTTGGCTGCAGGACCTTGGGCTATTGAACTTCCACAGCTAATGCTTAAATGCCAAGATGTGTGTCGAATAGCCAGTTTGGTTCTCTGTTAAATGAATAAAAAATTAAAACCAAATGATTTATATAGTACGTCTTGATTCTAAGTGTTGCAGTGAATCGTGCTGGTCTGAATTGGTCCACTTTCCCGCAGGTATTTCTTTGTGGTTGAAGAAGACAATACTCCATTATCAGTCACGGTGACTCCCTGTGATGCACCTTTAGAATGGAAACTGAGCCTCCAGGAGCTGCCAGAGGAGGCTAGTGGGGAAGGTTCAGGTAAGAAGCAGGATAAATCTGGCCCCAGACCTCTGAATAGATGGTCAATAGTCTTATGAAACATGCAACCTTCTGTGAGTAATAAAAAGCAGCAGAGATGCACAGGTGAAGCTGGAGATTTTGAGGGAAATGGAGAATGGCTTAGATGACAGTGATCTTAGTAAAATAAAAGAGTAGGAGAGACAAGTATGGGGACTACTAAAGGATTGAGGAGAAAGGGAGAGGTTTGGAATAGCCTTTATGCTTGTGGTTTGCAATCTTGCCTGAGCATTGGAATTACCTATGGGGCTTTAAATGGTACTGATGCCTGGATCCCACCCTTAGAGATTCTGATTTAATTGCTGGGGGGTGCAGTGTGGGCACTGGGACTTTTCCAACCTCCGCCAGTGATTCTAATATGCACCCAAGGTTAAGAACCTCTCATCTATGGGGAATAAAGGGTAGAAACAAAGAGAAGAGCAGAGGGGCATTGAGCAGCAGTGAAAAGACCGGGGTGAGGAGAAAATCAGTAACAGGAATGGGTTAGGCATTTAAAGAAGATACAGGTTGTGGGAAGCAAATAACAAGATACAAGGGTAATGATGAGAGTGTGTATAAGGCCTTGGAGTGATGCTGCTGTCTTTAGGGAATGAGGGCATTATAGCTTTAAGGTGAAGGCTTGACAACTGATCCCATGCAAAAGATGCTAGCAAGCAGCAATCCTTGGACCTAAAAATCCCACTACTTAGACTCTATCCTGAAGAAGTATTTTGAATGCAAAGCTTTACACATATATTAGAGTATTATTTTTTATAATAGTGAAAAATTGACCCATAATATTATTGTTGTATTATAATATTGAGAAAAACAGTATTCAAAAATGGGAGTTTGTCTAAATACATATATTCATTTAAGTTAACAATGAGGAACGAGAGAGAATAATATAAATCGCAGAAAAATATGTAAATAAACCAGAATATTTATACAAAGAGCTGTCTCTGTACAGGAGTCCCTTGGATGGGACAAACGATTAAACACTCGACTGCTAACTGAAAGGCTGGCAGTTAGAATCCACCCAGACGCGCCTTGGAAAAAAGGCCTGGCAGTGAAAAATCAGCCATCAAAAACCCTACGGAGCACAGCTCTACTCTGACACACAGGGGGTCATTATGAGTCGGAATCAACTCAAAAGCAACTGGTGGTGGTGGTGGGCTCTGTATAATGAACTAATGGGTGATTTTTTATCTTGTTATTTTTCTCTGTTTCCCAGTTTTATACAATGAACGGGTATTATTTTCACAATGGAGAAAAAATAAGATAATCGTAAAAACAGTTTAAGGCTGGTGAGCCCCGGTATATATGCCTCACATGTCACCCGTGCTTCTCTTGTGTCTTCCAGGTGATCCAGAACCTCTTGAGCAGCAGAAGCAACAGAGCATTAGTGAGGAAGGCACGGAGTTATTCTCCTACAAAGGCAATGATGTTGAGTATTTTAGATCTTCTAGTTCTCCATCTGGTTTATATCAGTTGGAGCTTATTTCAACAGAGAAAGATACACATTTCAAAGTGTATGCCACTACAACTCCAGAGTCGGATCAACCATATCCTGAATTGCCTTATGATCCAAGAGTAGATGTCACCTCCCTAGGACGCACCACAGTCACTTTGGCCTGGAAACCGAGCCCCACCTCCTCTTTGCTGAAACAACCCATTCAGTACTGTGTGGTCACCAACAAAGAGCACAATTTTAAAAGTCTCTGTGCAGTGGGAGCCAAGCTGAGTGCAGATGATGCTTTTATGGTGGCGCCAAAACCTGGTCTGCACTTCAGCCCCTTTGACTTTACCCACTTTGGATTTCCTTCATATAATTTGGGTAAAGAACGTGGCTTCCCAGCAAAGCCTTCTCCAAAACTGGGGCGTCATGTCTACTCGAGGCCCAAGGTTGACACTCAGAAAATCTGCATTGGAAACAAGAACATCTTCACTGTCTCTGACCTGAAACCTGACACCCAATACTACTTTGACGTCTTTGTGGTCAACAGCAACAGCAACATGAGCACCGCTTATGTCGGTACCTTTGCCAGGACCAAGGAAGAAGCTAAGCAGAAGACAGTTGAGCTTAAAGATGGGAAAGTTACAGATGTATTTGTGAAAAGGAAGGGTGCAAAGTTTCTGCGATTTGCTCCAGTCTCTTCTCACCAAAAAGTCACCTTTTTTATTCACTCTTGCCTAGATGTTGTCCAAATCCAAGTGAGACGAGATGGGAAGCTGCTTGTGTCTCACAGTGTGGAAGGCATTCGGCAGTTTCAACTGAGAGGAAAACCTAAAGCAAAGTATCTCATCAGACTAAAGGGAAACAAGAAAGGAGCATCCATGTTGAAAATTCTAGCTACCACAAGGCCAAGTAAGCAGTCGTTCCCTTCTCTTCCGGAAGATACAAGAATCAAAGCCTTCGACAAGCTCCGCACCTGTTCTTCGGCCACCGTGGCTTGGCTAGGCACTCAGGAAAGGAACAAGTTTTGCATCTACAAGAAAGAAGTGGATGATAACTACAATGAAGACCAGAAGAAAAGAGAACAAAACCAATGCCTAGGACCAGATACGCGGAAGAAATCAGAAAAGATCCTCTGTAAGTATTTCCACAGTCAAAACCTACAAAAAGCAGTGACCACAGAAACAATCAAAGGTCTTCAGCCTGGCAAATCTTACCTGCTGGATGTTTATGTCATAGGACATGGGGGGCATTCTGTGAAGTATCAGAGTAAAGTCGTGAAAACCAGGAAATTCTGTTAGTTACCTTGGATAGAGATATACGTAGAACTCCAGGAGGGACGCTAAATCACTTTAAGTATAAACTGACTACTCCCACAGCTGACAGAAGTTGTGACCTGCATTTGTACTGTGTAAGGAAAGATACCAACTTGTGTATATTTATGTTTATGTAAGTAATTATTGGAGGAGACTTGGCCTAATGTGTCAAAATGGTACCTAGTATGCGTCTGATGCCCCGTTGATGTCAAAGGTGGAGGGCATCTCGAAGGAACTGCCACCCCTTGCTTTGCCACTGCATGAACTGCTTCTAAATTATTTTATTACCTAAAGATTTAAAATATGCCATTCATTGCACACATCCACAAATGCAAATCATTCCTCTCTATAGATGCTAGGATATATATATAAATTATTTTATAAAGTCTTGTTTTAAATGTCAGTGTTTCTATGATTGTAAACTATTAAATTCTTCCTGTTAAAGTACAGATCTAATCTAAGTATTATTAAGTGGACAGCCCCCTAGTCAGTTATATTGCTATTGTAAATTCTTATTTGTTGAGTAAAATGTTTAAATACTGTATGTATCTCCTGTACAAAGTTGACATACATTATATTCATGTACATAAAATTAAAGATATTAGATTATATCCTGCTCATTTTCTCAAGTAGCTATCTTGGTGTAGTCCATTTCTGTTCTGCCCCTAAAACTGTGTCTTTATGTAATGTGGCACCAAAATTGACCTTTTTTTTAATAGTTGAAAAGGCATGCTACATCTCTCTAAAGTTACTATGTCTTTAGAGGAAGTTGTTAAAATTTGTATTTTGACATTGACTAGGAGTCAGCTATTGGAGAGTTGAGAAAACTACCATGTACTTGCTTTCTAAGGAGAAGACAAACCAAAGAGTGCAGCTCGAGAAGTATTGAACAAAACGTCCTTAACAACCTAGACTATATCACATTTTAAGCATCTATTTTAAGTACAAAATTCAGATATTCCAAGTATTTTCCATCTGCTTGAATATTAGCAAAATAATTATTTTAATTTCTACTGAAGCAACTTATCAACTGCCAATTAGGACTGTGGTTAATAACAAGAAAATAAAGTAGCAGTCTGCTACTTTTAACTTTGCTTTTTAATCGATTTTTTAAAAATAATTTAGGTGTAAGATAACATTTAGACAAATAATAACAGAAACTTTTTATCATGGAGAGACACTGCACAAAGCGCAGTTTTAGCCAGCTTCGTTCTCCATAGCTCTATATGTAAATGAGAATATTGGACTAAGATGAAGAAAGTGGTGATTTTACAATTACCTAAGTTATGTGAAAATATCTGTTGACCTTCTGTCATCTTCTTTTCCCATCTATAAAACTAGGCAGTGATGGGTTTGCACAAAATGACATTGTAAGTTATTTTCTATTATAAGAGGTTGCCTTTTGTGGAATTCTGTGATTCTAAATTACCAAGTGCTTCTGTGTCTACAAGTGGGGACTGATACAATCTCTTAGCCTTTACATTGTCCCCTGCGTGCTGACCCCACCTTTCATGTGGTGTGGAGTCTAGAATTACTACAGCTAAGATAGTATAAATGACAGTCCTCGCTAAAGGTGCTCTGCTCACCTTAGGGGAAAACATCATGCAACTCCTCAGTGTTAAGATAGCCAAACAGAACTGATCACACCTTTACAAAACAGTTACGACATCAGAAAGAATTAAGAAAAAAGAAAACAGTGGGCATGTAACCAACCAACATGGAAGGAGAGACTTTAAAATTGACAACAGCTCAGAGATGCTGTATCTTAGGTTATACATGGTGTCCTGTTAGAAGGAGAATCAACTTTCTCATATTGTGTACATAGCATTATGGAACAATGTGCTCAATGGGACTATAGTGAATCTAAGCTTTATTGCCGCTTCGGAACGTGAGGAACTTACCTCTCAGCTCTTCTTAATGCCTGGGAAACCCTGGCAACCAGGCCAAATCACTGAACCAAGCTTTTACTTTTCAGCCAGCTGTGATGATGGTTTCTACATAATCTAGATAAATCTGGGAGTTCTTTCATGGCCCCAGTGAAATCTGCCTTCTTAAAATCATAGGAAAATGAAACACACATTGTGAAAGTTATACCCCTTATAAAGAAAGGAAAAATGTATTCAAAGTAAAGCTCTCTAATTTACCAATGTATTTAGATTTTAGGAGCATTGGGTGAACTGGGGACAAGTCAGAAAAACTTGCTCTGAATTAACAAAAGAACTAGAAAGTTGGTAATATGAAAGCACCACCTTGCCCACGTTAAGATCCAGGATGGCTGTATTGAGAACATGGCATTTGGAATCCCAGCCATAGGCATAGTGTCACAGAGGAGGGAGGAATCTTTGAGGACATGGTTTACCATCTTTATCTTTCAGTTGCAGAAAAAAATTGAAGACCAGAGAAAAATTTTTTTAAATCCTAAAAATAGAGCCCTCATAATCAAAATATCTGACTGTGAACATTACTCTGACTCTAAAATCATCATAAGAATATAGATCACTAATTCTTGGAGGGAAGAGGAGAAACAGTTACACGTTTTATTCTCCGAAAAGGACTATTTTATTTACGACTACGAAGCAACATACTCATTTTATTATATTTTATTGTGTTTTGTGTGAAAGTTTACACAGCAAATTAGGTTCACAGTTAACAATGTCTATACCTGTTGTTCAGTGACATTTGTTACATTTTTCACAATGTGTCAACATTCTCTTTATTTCCATTCTAGTTGTTCCATTTCCATTAATCTAGCTTCCCTGCTCCTCCCCACCACTTACCTTCTCATCTTTGCTTCAGGGTAAATGTTGACCACTTGGTCTCATATAGATGATTTTAAGCAACTTATTCTGAAGACTTTGTATGCTACGTATAACTGACAATTTCAAACTTGTAAGAAATCATTTTTGTGGTCATTTTAGTTATTTTTATAAACACTATTTCTAATCTGGGTTTGCATGCTCTCACAAACTTGAGGCTGTAAGATCATTAGTCAATTGCTTTCATGATAAACCCTGTTTTTTGTATCTAAAACTATTCAGAATCTATACAAAAAATTACAGCAGATGATTTTCTAGATTAGAGTACTTCAGAATTAATGTCTAGGGCAATTTTTTGAACATACATTAAAGGATTTTAAAGTGAGTAGTGCTGAAAAGGACATATGTGTTCTTTTATTGTTATTCGGAACACATTCAAAAAAATTATGACCTGGGTATCTTGAAGAGCCAACTGAAGTGACTTCAATGAAAAAAAAAAAAAAGAAACAATAACAAAAACAAAAAATTAGCATTTGAAATACAATGGTTCTTAGTGTTTTGGGGTTTGTGACCCCTTAAATGAAACCACATACACTCACACACACATATATACACACTTTTACATACAATTCAAGGCATTTGAACCTGAAACCCATTAGATATGCTTTCCATGATTTTACCAACCCCTCTAGAGATTATCTCGTTCCACTACCCCATTTTACAGATTAGGGCATTGAGGCCCAATTAATACTGGAACACAGATTTCTCTATTTCCAGCTTATTGGTCATTTCAGTACTTCATTTTAAGCACTCCTTCACTCCAGAAAGCACTCAACAGCTCACACAAAGTGAATTTGTCTCTATGCACTGCCTAGCTTAAAAGCGAAACCAAACCAAACACAAAACTCACGTCTGACCTGGAGAACAAGGTCATTTGGAGCATCTCCAGTCACTTCCTTCCCCACTTTGATATGGTGTGATAGACATAAAATTGCCTGGGAACTTGCCTGTTGATGCTTTCCCCAGGACCAAGTAGAGTGACCGCTGCCAGACTTCAGCTGTCCTCTGTTTGTAGATGTCCATAGGACCTGGGAGACATCAACACCCACTCATCATTATGTTTTCTCCAGAGAGATTTGGCCAGAAAATATAGAGTAGATTGGGATCTGGGCCTTTGTTATTATTTTCAAGGTGGGAAGTGGGAGAGAGGAGGGCAGGGAAAGGAAATAGAGCATGAATAAAAGTATAGTGTTATCTATAGTGTTTTGTTTTGTTTTTTTCCTAATAAGCATGAGAGATTAAGGGGAAGAGAGAGATCTAATACGGCCTAATTCTATTAATGTTTTGGATTCTGACTTGTATGAAAACTTCACCCTGGAAAATTTGACCTAGATCACCCATCCACTCTATGGAAACTACATACCCCTGACAGACTTTTCATTTCCTAGGAGGGGTTGATCACGTATCTGGGTAAGGTTTCTTTCACTTCTCTTCATTGACTTCTTCCTTCTCAACCTTTGAGAAACAAACTTAGTAAGAAAAAGTTGAGAGATGATGTCGCTTAGAATGACTTCAGAGTCACCCTTAAGCCTCTTTCAAAGGTGTTGTTAAATATTCTTTCAAAGTGTAAAGGAAATAAAAGCCTGTTGATCTCTGTCACAGAAAAATAGTTGGTTCCAAGATTAAAGAATTCAATGATTCAGGCACAGTTACATTGTTATATTGTTATGATTTAGATACTAACAGAGATAGAGTCACTGAATCTGAGCAACTAACAACAACAAAGGACCAGCCATGACAGCAAACGACAAGTGTTGTGGAGAAGAGGGTAGTGCAAGGAGGGACACTGAGTCCTAGTGAAAGACCCTTTAAAAAACAGAAATAAGAATGAAGTACCAGGAATGTAACTGATCATGCCATTATGCTACAGGGAAAGAGAGTTTTCAGGTAAATGTAAGATTTTCTTGCAACTGTAGAGTCTAGAAACCTTGAGCCAAGGGCACATCCAGTGGCCTCTCAGTATATGACTATGACCCAAGACTCTTCAGAATCTGGAATAATTTTTCAAACTGAAACAAAGGTGTAAAAGAGAAAGGTCAGAGAAGACTGTTCTAGTTATCGGCGATGAGATCCAAATAGAACAGTCTAGGGGGAAAAAAAAAACCACCATCTTACAAGTAAGAGATACAATGGATGTGTTGCTTTGATTTTGAGTCTGGTATTATCGTCAGAAATGAGTGAGTTTTAAGCAGCAGTTCCAAATGTTTCTGGTCTCTCTTCTGGCATAAATATCTGCCAAAATTAATTACCAAATTGTCATAATTTGGAAATAAGCAGATATTCATTCCTTGCCTGGTTACCTTTGGTTACAATCCTCCCAACTTTCATAAACAGAGCAACATAGAAGAACATAAACAATTCTTTTAAAATATATTTGAAAAAGCCCCAGAATGTCCTTATTTAAAAAGAATTGACACTAGGGTTGTGCTTCTGAGAAAGACTATTTGTAACAAACAGAACCAAGCG
>NW_004444258.1:406291-449804 GCF_000243295.1 Trichechus manatus latirostris
CTAAAGAATACTTATGTTCTGGTATGGAAATCTTGGAAGAACAGAACTTCTGTTTTTAATATCTCTGAGGATTTAAAACAGTTCTTAGACTACTTATTACCTTTCATAAAACTTACTCCTACTTTAAAAGTCTCCTGATAGCTTACCTATATTAAAAAAAGGACAAGAGTATTTTTTGATTCCATTGAGTTTTCCCTTCTATTAAGCTAATAAGAGAAAGGACAGCCGTGGAAAGAGGCTAGAAATGACACACAGGGCATGATTTTTAAGTTTCATGGACTTGAGCTTTCTCATTCGTAAGGCGAGAAGGGTGCTGATTGCCCAGATTCGGTCTGGGAAAAGTTGGAAACTAACAACCTTTAGTCACATACAGTGTGCCGGGCACTTGAAATACAGCTGTTTAATCCTCATAAGAGCCTTGAGATGAAGACAGTGTTGTATTCTCATTGGACAGGTGAGGGACCCAAAGCACAAAATAATTACATAAAGAGCTCAAGGTCACAAAGTCAATAAAAGGTGAAGCTGGAATTTAAACTCAGATACATCTGGCTCCAAACATAGGTATCTTCCCACTCTCGCCTGTATGTTTGTGGGCTCTTGAGTTGGCTAGTAAACCAGAGTTTCACCAGAATGAAAGACACGAGGAGTACATTGATAAAGATGGGGAAAGGTTGACGTACACTCCAGCTTGGCCTGGACATTCATAAAAAAAATTCACATGCATAACCATGGAAAGCTAGAGACAGAAGAGAAATAAATCATTGACCAAGTATTGCTAACTTCCTCCTACCGTGTAGAATTATTCCATTTTAATTAGCTAATAGCATCACATACTACCACAGTGACCTTGCTTGGTACTTGCTTATGTACTTTATTGTATAGAATTTGCTGTAATGCTTACATACGATACAATGTGTCAATAATATGATGTCAATAAACTTACTTGATGATTTTCCATTTGAGCACATGAAGAGTTGCATGTGGTGTTTTTGTGTGCGTGTGATTTTTTTTTTTTTTTGCCCTTGTACATATTTGCCTTCTTTTGTGATAGTTTACTTTGATAGCAGACATTTACTGAGCCTTCCATATATGCCAAGGCTGAGCTAAGAGTTTAACAAGCATTATATCGTTAATCCATATTACAACCTTAGAAGGTAGACACTATTATTTTGCACATTGTAATGATGAACGGAAACCCTGGTGGCACAGTGGTTAAGAGCTACGGCTGCTAACCAAAACGTCAGCAGTTCAAATCCACCAGGCGCTCCTTGGAAATCCTATGGGGCAGTTCTGCTCTGTCCTATAGGTTCATTATGGGTCGAAATCAACGAGGGCAACAGGTGCGGGTAATGATGAAGAAAACAAGGCTCAAGAAGTTTAAGTAAGTAACTTCCCAACATCATGCAGCTAATATGTGGTTCACCCCAGTGTCAAATCCTGGATTACAGATAATAAAGCCAATGCTTGAAAGGATGACGTCTCTGTCCCTGTCGTTGTGAAAGACCCTATGACTGTGTTTTCCATGGAATCCACTGGCACAAATCTACTTTTAAAGTTTGTTGGACTTGTGCTCAGTTCTACTGAGGACTAGCTTTGCTGACATATTAAGTGTTCACCCTATTAAGATTCTTCTGCTTGACTTTATTACACCTTTGTTCCCATATAAATTCTTCCCATTTACTTGGCATTTAAGAAGATCGCATAGCCACTGCCTGAGGCTTAAGGCTAGTGACCTTTGTGCTCTGCAAGGGGAAAGAGCAAGCTGGTGAAAGGATTCGGGTAGCGCCTTCTGGGCTGGTGAGTTAGTCAGTGTGGCTTCTTTGGTTGAACTCTTTTGTGGACAATGCTAAGGATTGATGAGGGCCCTGTTACCCTTCTTGCCACTTTAAAACAATATTTTTTCCTAATTGCTAAATTAATGTTTGTTATAAAAAATGAAAACACATAACATGGAACATGAACCTTTACTCCAGTTCCATTCCCTAAAGAAAACCATAACAATTCTGTTTACGTTCCAACACTTCTTCCTCTCCTGTACCTATACTAATGTTTATTTTTAATCATTTTTATCAAATATGGAATTATACTAAATACACAGTTTTGCAACTGACTTTTTTCACTAAATTTAATATCTTGGCTTGCATTTCATGTCACCCTGACCTCATTTTTTCTTTATTAACATCAGTTCTTCCCAGACATTTCTCCTCAGATGTGGAAAGGTGCTTATCAGTATAAACACACGGCGATGGTCTATATTAGTTATATATTAAACCACCCTCAAACTCAATGTTGAACCATCACCTTTTCTTGTTCACTGTTGCATATGGGCTTTCTCTCCAAATAAGCAAAATACTTCCAGAATTTGTCTTCACCTTTAGCCTCATCAGTATCTTTTGTAAGGGTGTTCCCCTACAATATAGAATAGTACTTAGGGGTTAATGCACACATAATTCTAAAAATCAGACAAATATATTCCGATGTAAGTTCAAAGAAAATTTGTCTAAAGTCCAGTTTAAGTGATCTTTATATTAATATTTATACTAAACGCTGTTTGGAGTTATCCATGTTTCTGTTCTGCGCTAATCGAGTTGACGTTTGACAAATGAACCTGACATTCTGTGTAGAAATTGTCCCTGAGCTCATGCGGCATAGAGGTTGGGTTAGAAGCAGGTCATCCTCGGGTTTCTGTTTAACTATCACCCTCTCAAACCTCTACCCCCACCCACTTGATCTAATAACAGCAAGGAACCAAGTGCTTTCAAAGTAGATCTTCGATCTATGTGTGTCTTGAACCACAATCAGATATTCTGAAGGAGTCTGATAATTTCCTGTTTAGGGGTGGGGTTAGTAGAGAGGGAAAGTCTTTTTACCTTTTCACCCATTGCTGTTGTTACTTACCAGCTAGTCAGCCCCCACTCATGGTGACCCATGGACAATAGAACAAACTGCTGCCTGTTCCTGTGTCATCCCTGTGATTGGTTGCAGCTCTGACAATTGTGGTTCATAGAGTTTTCATTGGCTGAGTTTTGGAAGTAGGTCTCCAGGTCTTTCTTCCTAGTCTGTCTTAGACAGGAAGCTCCATTAAAACCTGTTCAACATCATAGCAATATACACGCCTCTATTGGCCAACAGTTCGTGGCTGCGTATGAGCTGCATTGACCAGGAACTGAACTAGGTTTCCCACATGAAAGGTGAGACCTCTGCTATTGGACCACCACTACCCCTCTTCACCCATTACTGCCAAACAATTCTGTCATCGGTGAAAACAAAAGCGTTTTCAAGCCACCTGGAGGCATTCTCCTTTGCTTGCTGCTCTTGGGAGTCTTCAGGGAGGGGATTGATGGGGCAGGTACAAAAGAGGGCAGAGACTCAGGTTCAGCATCTCAGTCATCTGGGAGTTCAATGTCATGACATTGGTCTCTGGCAAGAGCTTGAGCAAATACCTTTAAAACTCTCGTTTCATGAGCATTCCAAATTCTAGTTAAAGGAAGTGACCACAAAAAAAGTAAAATGAAACTACTCTCAAGGGGTCTATAGAGAACTAAACTAAGACTTGACAAGTATGTTTAAAGAGTATACAATAAAAATGATTATTGCATCTGGATTTTGGGTAAGATATATGCAGTTCATGCTAACATCTGGTTTGATGTACAACTCCTGATTTCTATGTGTTTACAGAAAAATTATTCATCTTTTACACAAATACACAGAGGATATACATTTATTTACAAAAGCCATATATCAAATATAATAACCATAAAATATTTGACTTGGATTTATGCTTTCATATTCCACAATCAGAATGCCTTCTACTTTTTCTTTCTCATTCTGTCTTTGTCTGGTTTTCTTATAAAGGTTTTCCTTGCCTCACAAAACAAAATGGGAAGCTTTCTTTCTTTCTTCGTCCTCAGAAATAATTTGTATAATATTAGGGGTTATTGGTTCCTTAAATATATGATAAAACACACATGTGTACTATCTGATTCTATTATCCTTTGGGGAATTATGACCGTTTATTCTATTTATTTACAGATTACATTCTACTAATTTCTATCTTGCATTCTACTGATTTTTATTTTGTTTTTAGTCAAAATTTTAATTCATATTTTCTTTTAATTTGCCATTTCACTTACATTTTCAAATTTATTGCTCTAAAGTTGTTCATAGTATTATTTTATGATAGTTAAATTTTTGACATATATAGTTTTATTATATTTATTATTTTTAAAATTACTTGTGTCTTATCATTTCCTTAAAATCTTCCCAAAAGCTCAACTATTGTTTTATTTTTTCAAAGAAAACAGCTCTGGTTTCATTAATTTTCTAAAGTGATTTTTTTGTTTTGTATTTCGTTAAGTTCTAATTTTTATTATTTTCTTCTGCTGTCTTTGCATTTACATTGTTTTTCAATTGCATGAGTTGATCACTGAGCTTATTTATTTTTACTTTTTTATTTTCTAGATTTCTGGCCATATATTTCCCTCTAAGTGCTACAATAATGTTCCCTCTAAGTACGACTCAATCATTATTCAACAAGCTTTTATATGTAGTCTTTTGTTATTAAGTTCTAAGATGCTAATAATTCCCACTATGATTTCTTCTATGATCATGAATTGGGGTGTGACTTTCTTTTGGTTATTGATATATATTTAGTTTCATTGTGGTCAGAGAAAGTGATCTGTGTGCAATTAATTCTTTGGGAGGTTTTAAGATTTTCTTTATGGCTAAGTTCATCATCAATTTGCGTAGACATTCCATGTGAGCTTGTAATAAATGTGTATTCTCAAGCTATTAAGCGTTTACAAACAGAATGCCTATTCACACAGCTTGTAAACTGTGTGGTTTGAACCCTCTACATACTTTTTTATTTCTATTTGATACATCGGTTTGTGAGGGAAGTTTATTAAAATCTCCAGCAATTGTAGATTTATCAAATTTTTCATTTAATTCTGTCCATTTTTGCTTTATATGTTGTGAGTTTATGTTGTTATGTCCATACAAGCTCAAGATTTTATTACTCGCTAATAAATTTCCCGTATATAATTAAGGAATAATATTTACACTTGCTGGTTATTTCTTTAATCAGTTTATTGTATAATATTATTTCTATTCCAACTTTCTTTAGATTACTATTTGTTTTTTCTATCCCCTTACTAATATGTTTAAATTGTATTGCTTTGGAGCAGCATAATAGTAAAACATAAATGAGACAATAACAGTAATGTATTGACTACAAAGACTAGGTAATGATTCAAGTGGGAACTTCAAATTCTAAATGCTTTTTGGTGGCCAGAGTGAAAAGAGAGACATGGCTAGTTGCATCGGTCTTATTGCCAGGGAGGAGAAGTAATATAGCCACTCCTGATAAAGCTTTTTCTACCACTAAGTTCTAAATAAAGTTGAAGCGAGAGTGATCTGGCAGTCTTTTGGCATTCTTCTATTTTCCAGGGTTTTTTAAGTTGATCTGACTAGCAAGACGTGTCTCCTACACACCCCTCTCCTCTCTGTATAAAACTGAAGACAGTCTATGGGGGAAACCTTCCTACATTTTGTTTGATAAGGATAAATGAGTAATTACACTCCACTAATTAAATCTCTAAAAAGCCCTTTACAAAAAAATGTCTAAATTTCTCACTTGGAACTCCATATTGGCGGGGGGAAGTAGAGAAACAAGGTTATGTAATAGAAAATGTCTTCACTGACGTTTCTGTAGCACGTGTAGTGAGGAATTTGATATGGCTGTCTCTTCTAATCCTTCAATAAAAAGTCAACAGTATGACCTGAAAATACAGGGTTCATGCAGGCAATCTGTCAGTGGCCAAGACACAATGGCAGAAACATGTACTTGATCATCTGACTTGATGCAACTCTAGAATATCTAATCGATGGAGTTAATGTTCCACAAAACATAGCCTTGATTTAATCCAATCATGAATAGTATTTTCCTAAAACCACCTTTTGACAAAAAGTGAAAAACAATGGTTTGAAATTGAATTTTCTGATGAGGACCTAAAATAGTTTTGAGTTGTTCATCGAGATTTACTTCATATATTGAAAAACGCAAACCAAACCCACTGCTGTCGAGTTGATACCATCTCATAGCAACCCTGTAAGACACAGTAGAACTATCCCATAGAGTTTCCAAGCCTGTAAATCTTCACAGAAGAAAACTGCCACATCTTTCTCCCACAGAGTGTCTGATGGGTTCGAACCACTGACATTTTGGTTAGCAGCTGAGCACTTAACCATTGTGCCACCAGAGCCCCTTTACGTATCTTAGAAAACCACCTTTTCATGGGATTGAAGAATCAAAGCAAGACTATGTGCAGGACAAAGGGCCATCTCACCTCTGTACAAGTGTACCAGGAAGAACATGATTTTTAAAAAAAAAATAGGGGTTCCATTTCACATATACTAAGTGATTTCTTAGGAATACACATTTCTACACTACAGAACATGGCCATAATAATTTTGACCTCGTTAAAAATAGACATTGCATAGTATACATTCATAAAACATTAAATTTTAGAGCACAAGAGAAACCTAAATGAATGCAAATTTTAAGAAAATCATTTAGGAGGTTAGAGGATCCTGGTTTATAATTAAAGATGTGAAAAAGCAATAGAACTGCATTATAAATGTATGGAACAACCTCACTGAAGGGAATGAGGAAAAATTGCTGACTTAGTAACTTTGGAAAGTGATGAAATTTATAAGACCAAAAGCAAAAGAAACAGTACATAAGCACTGTAACCTAGTAGATAAAGTTGTTTTCCATGGGGGTATGAGTTAACAATTCTGATACTGTTGTGCGTGTTTACTGGAATTGAACAATTAGGTAAATGAATGGTGGGTGGTGGGAGGCAGGTTCCTCACTGTTGGAGGGAGTGTTTACAGATAAGCAACGGAAGGAGGCTAGAATGATTCATGTCGTAATGGACTAGAATTGGAAACTTTAGTAAGAAATCATGTTCAGATTAATATAGATACAACTGGTTACGTATAGAAACATTGGTCAATATGTGTACATACATGAGTCCATATACAAGTATATATTTCATTGTTCTAAAAGCTGAGAGGGCCTAGAAGTAACGAAACCCCAGTAACAATGAGCACACTTAGCATCCAGATCTTGGTCTCTAATACCATTCTCCAAAAATGACTCAGGGCTCCTTGGAGAAATTGCTAATTCTATGACTAAGGTAGGAAATATACAAGGTGAGCCTGGAGCATCTTATACTGCCAGAAGGTAAGGATGCACTTAAACACACACACAAATGATGACAGTATGTCAAAGGGACACAGGAGTCAACTAAAAGAACTTCCAATGGCCAAACCTGGAACAATTAGAACAATAAAATTAATAAAGTAGTGCTGGATTATAATCCAAAGTATAAAATAAATATCCAAGAGTCCATACTGACATAAATAAATGATTGAATAAATTAGTAAATGAGGGAGAAAACACAAATATTCCATGCAGAAGTATTCCAAATAATTTATGTTAATATTCTGCCTTCAAGGAGGTGGAGCATAACTGCCCACTCCTTATGTGAGGGCTGCGCATAGTGAATTTCTTCCAAAGAGAACAGTTGGAAGGGGGGAGGGGAGTAAATTTAAAGTGGAAAAACCTGACAAACACTACCCCAACCAGGCAATCAAGATTGACATCAACAGTGAGAAGTTATCTTCACAACAAGTATCATGACATGAAGCTATGAGAGTGGCACTTTACCTCTGTGGTCTTCTTCCCAAAACTATAAGACAATCTAATCATGAAAAAATCATCCGACAAATTCTAGTTGTGATGTACAGCTGACCAGTATTCCTCAAAACTGTCAAAGTTATCAACAATAACGAATTGTCTTAGAAATTGTCACAGCCAAGAGACCGGATGACTAAATGTAATGTGGTATCCTGGATGGGATCCTGGAACAGAAGAAAGGGCATTAGGTAAAAACTAAGGAAATCTGAATAAAGTGGGGACTTTGGTTAATAATGATGTATCAGTATTGGTTCATTAATTGTAGCTAATGTACCATACTAATATGTTGTTGTTGTTATTAGCTGCAGACTAACCGGCTCCCCCCACCCCCGGCTAATGGTGAGCCCATGTGTGACATTGTAGAACTGCTCCATAGGGTTTTTTTGGCTGTAATATTTACAGAAGCAGTTCACCATGCCTTTCTTCCGTGGAGACACTGGGTGAGTTCAAACTGCCAACATTTAGGTGAACAGCCGATCACAAACCGCTTGCACCTCCCAAGTTCCTTCATTAATACCATACTAATATATCAGCATGGTGTTTATACAGTTAATATATATACCATACTAATGTAAGATGTTAACAATAGGAGAAAATGGGTGTGGAGTATATGTGAACTCTCTGTACTGTCTTCGCAACTTTTTTGTAAATCTGAAGCTGTTTTAAAAAATAAAGTTTATTAAAAAAAAAAAATGTTGCTTCGTTGGCCTTAGAAAAATCTCAAAAACCTTGCCAGCAAATATGCGGTACTGAAAAACATCATTTCCTAGTGAATTTGGCAGAAAGAATGGTTCCATATTCACTAGACTAGAATTTTAGGGAAAGCAGTGACCATGACTGGTTTTCCCCTATTATATACCCAATACCTAGCAAGGTGCCTGGTCCATGGGGAGCACTCACTAAATATTTGGTGAATGAATGCATGAGTAAACTACTCTAAAATTAAAGTATGTGTTTTTTACAGAAATGTTCATTATTTTATTGTTTCATATCCAATAACTCCATAAATGGATTGACACAGAGGCTACAACAATGGGCTCAAACATAGCAATGATTGTGAGGATGGTTCAGGATCTGGCAAAGTTTTGTTCTGTTGTACATAGTGTCGTTAAGAGTTGGAACCAACTTGACAGCACCTAACAACAACAACCCCGCAAAACGGATATATTCATCTAGATGCTTAGGAGTATATGCAGTTGCCATGAGTTGGAATCAACTCAACGGCAACTGAGAACAACAATATTTATATGGAAACTCTCCGTATTTACTACACAAATTTTCTATAAACTTAAAACAACTCTTAAAAAAAGTCAATTAAAAATATAAATAAAATAAGAAAAAGAAATAAAAAGAACTGCAAGAAAGTAGTTCTGTTTCTCACAGATAATAGATGATTACCACAGGCTTTAACACTTGCGTAGATGCTGAAATGTAGATATTCTTCCCCTCAACGTTTCTCCCATCAGCACAGCATACGTGTACAGCAGAGCCTGGGTCATGACAGAAGATCATAGCTTCAGACAGAACACAGTCACAGGGCACTTGATCAAAAAATCGAAGCGTCATGGCATCAAAGAGCCATTTTGTAACAAAGTGGGTGGCAACCAGAATTTTGCAAAGCACTCAGGAAGACGTTTGCTGTTGTTAGTTGTTGGCTCCAACTCCTAGTGACCTTATGTACAACAGAATGAAATACTGTCTAGACCTGTGCCATCTTCATGATATTTAGTATTCAAGCCTATTGTTATGGTTGTGTCTATCTACCTCACTGAGGGTTTCCCTCATTTTCACTGACCCTCTACTTTACCAAACATGATGCCCTTCTCTAGTGATTGGTCTTTCTTGATGATGTGTCCAAATTATCGAAGACAAAATTTTGCCATCCTTGCCTCTAAAGAGCATGCCAGGTTTATTTCTTCTAAGACTGATTTGTTCATTCTTCTGGCAGTCCATGGTATATTCACTATTCTTCACCAATATCGCAATTCAAATGCGTCGGTTCTTCTTCTGTCTTCTTTTTTCGTTGTCCAGCTTTTGTATGCATATGAGGCAATTGAAAAGACCATGGCTTGGGTCAGGTGCACCTTAGTTTTTTAGGAAGTAAGTAGACTCTTCTAAAAAAATCAATCAATCTTTAAGACTGTCTATGTTGGCTACATGTGAGACATGCATCTTTAATAAGAAAATAAAAATTAAATCTGTCTTAAAGTCAGACAGTCTTGGGTTCAAAAGTCGACTTCTCCACCTACTAATGAGGTCGCCTTGGACAAATGGCTTAAATAAGAAAACCAAGGCTCAGGAAGGTTAAGCCAATTGCCTGGGTGATACAGCTTAACTGAAATTTGAACTCAAGTCTGACTCCAACACACAGGCCCTTACCACCTCCCAAAGTTTCCTTCCTGAGCAGAAGACACTAGGGCACTGGGCAGTGTCACCACTGCCCAGTGGTCAGTGATTCAGCTGCCTGTCTGCCAAAAAGGAATGTCCAGAGTGAGGGAATAGGGCCACAGTTTGCCACACTCCTTATTGGTAAACTAAAATGGTTATCACTTCTCTCAATAGGAGCGATTCTCTCTCTTTTTATGATGTGTAATATAATATTCAAGCAATGGGTCAAGTGTTTCATAACACTCATGTAAAAAATAAAAGTCAAAATAAAAGCCTATGGTCACTGTCTGGTCAGAAAGGTAAAAATATTTTCTCTTTTCCTTTGTATTTTGCATTATTCTATTGTTTTGAACCCATTTGAGAAAACCCTTTGTTGGCATGATAGTATTTTAACATATCTGGACTTCTCATTAGTGGGGAGCATGTTTTAGATCATTTTTCTAAGTTTAACCATAACCTTTGTTTAACAAAAAAGCAGAAAGATAAAAGATATAAGCCATCTTCAACTGAGAAACACAAAAGATTTTTTAAAAAATATATTCTATATAAGTTAAGCTGTACAAAAAAGGCAACAATAACAAAGAATAATATTACATTCCTACAGTGGGCCACAGAGTCAGGAGAACATTTACTTTTATAAGTGGAGAAAGTATATGACAGTATAGGAGATCCTAGGCTGAACATCATTTTGCTTTTCCAGATACTGTGACTGGCAGTTTATGTGAAAGCTTAGTTTCCCATTTAATCAAAGATCACAAGTATCTGTACACTCGCTGGATTAAGATACAACAGAGAAATTTGGGATCAGCACACTTAACCAAATTAAAGGCTTGGTGTTTTCCGTCATGTGTTTTTGTTGATTGCTTGGACAGCCAACACTTGCAGCCCATTTACTTCCAATTCATTCCATTCCAAGGTGTTATTCTGCATGGCCAGCACACCTGTGTTACCCCTGGCACAGCTGTTGATTTCTCTGTAATTAAAGTCCTTGCGGGGAGAGCAGAAAAGTTGGCCTTTTACATCATTTTCTCATTAGTTTGGTTTTTCATTCCTATTGGATCGTTGTTTAGACTTGTCAGACGGAAACTTTCATTAGAGTCTTTGGCTGCAATGTCGTTTTAACAGAGCAAATGGAATTTGGAAACTCAAACAAATATCTCTTCATCATTTTCAATTGATAAAAGAAAGATGCTGGTAAACAAAACAAACTTCAAAGAGAGTTACTTCAGCTGTAATTAATATTTGATTTTCAAGTTTAGGTAAAACTAAACTCTGTAGTTTCTAAGAAAATTTCACAAAGACTATGTCAAAAATGTAAAGGACTCAGTTGAGTGTTCTATTAGGTGTAGAACCTCGGTACCAGAAGCTCAAGGGCATGGTAATCCCCTCTGTCTGGCCAACTTTCTTTCCTTGGTTATGAGCATGAGTTTTGATTGGAGAACTAAAGGTACAATAAAAGTTACTGCTTTGGGGCCATTGCAATCCTTTTGATTTTTACCACTTTTGACCTTAGCCATCTCTTCACATATCTGACTCATCAGACCATATTTGAATGCCCATTCAGGTATATATATATGTATTTCTAAGAAATACAAGTCTGTATGTTCTTAGATGCCGTAGAGTTGACGCTGACGCGTAGCGAACAACAGAAGAAAACCCTGCCCGGTCCTGTGCGATCCTCATGATCGTTGTTAGGCTTGAGCCCATTGTTGCAGCCACTGTGTCCATCCATCTTATTGAGGGTCTTCTTTTTTGCTGACCGTCTACTTTACTAAGCGTGATGTCCTTCTCCAGGGACTGATCCCTCCTGATAACATGTCCAAAGTATGTGAGACCAAATCTCACCATCCGTGCTTCTAAGGAGCATTCTGGCTGTACTTCTTCCAAGACAGATTTCTTCGTTCTTTGGCAGTCCGTGGGTATATTCAATATTTTTCACCAACACCATAATTCAAAGACATCAATTCTTCTTCTCCAAATTTTCCTCCCATGTAGAAGCCTCCTTCTAACTCTGGCTAGATGTGTTATTGCCAGGTCACACTGAACAGAGTAAAGATAGATGCTTCCCCTCATAATTTTGCTCTGGACTGACATTTATCACCATGGTATTTGGGGAAACCTGGTACCAGGCTTTCACACATAGCTAGATTATACCAAGGAGCCATAAATAAACTTAAGGTTGCTGACACCATTGCAGACATCAGGATCAAAAGAGGAAATTGCATTGAAACTAAATGTGATTCCAGATAAATGAAAGCCTTAGCCTTCAAAGTTTTCTTTTTGTTGACATTGGTTTTACTGAAGTTTTCTTTTACAGTGCCTTTGCCTACATATAAAGAAGAATGGAGTCCCTGGAAAACACGGTTAAAACAGGATCTTGGAAAGCACATGCATTTTGAAACTGTTAAAATTCAATGACTTCCCATGACTACATTACAGACTAACCGTGAAGAATTTATCACTTCAATAAAAGAAGAGAAAGTATGTGTTAATAATAACCTATCTATCAGGAGCTAGGAAATTCTGCCCTTTAAATTTATTATCCAAATGTTACACTTTACCAAGGGCCAACTAACAAATGACTGTTTGCAATATAGGGTAAATGCCCCTCTTTTAGGTCTGCTTAATGTTACAACTTGGGCTCCTGTGATTAGTTTCTTTAACACATGCCTGTTCTGAGAATCATATGTAATGGTCCTGCAGCTTCAGTTCTAACTTATTAAAAACATTCTGTGACCCTCCACGTTTGCAATATAGATAACGTTGGTGCCTTGAAACAAGAGCTGTAAATCCGCAATGTTATAAAACACATGGGCTCAAATGATGAGAAATGAACAGTGTACCTTGTCAACAACTCAGAAACAGAATAGAAACAATCACACCCCTCTACACCATGCAACTTCTAGTAAGTCATAGAATCACAGAGACAGAGACCAGCATGATTAACCCTAAACAGCCCTGGTGGCACGATGGTTAAGTTCTAACCAAAAAGTAGTTTGAACCCACCAGCCACTTCCCAGGAAAAAAGACTTGCTGATCTGCTCCCATAAAGATTACAGCCTACGAAACCTTATGGGGCAGTTCTGCTCTGTCTTACGGGGTCAAAGGCACACAACATAATTAATCCTGGAAGCGCTCTCACAGCTAAGCCAGTCAGGTATCCTCACTTTAAAGTTACAGAGACGGTCTCATAATGATGTAGGTTGTCCAGGGTCACACAGCTAGTCAGAGGCTGCTTCTTGATTCTTGAAGTCTTTTTTTCCATTAAGTTGTCTTTGTTCGATTTCTTCACTTATAAGCACATTTCCACAGTCAGCAAACTTTGACCTGATTGTCATAATTATTATTAAAAAGCATCTTAAATTATTAAAACTCCCCAAAATATGAACTTCAGATCTAACTGGTAAAAGCGATGGTCAAACAATTATTTAAACAGTAAAAGTGATGATTAGGAGCGTCTTAGTTTGCTAGTACTGCCGTAACAGAAATACCAGAAGTGGGTGGCTTTAAAGAGCAGAAATTTATTTTCTGTCAGTTCAGGAGGCTAAAAGTCCAAATCAGGGTCTCGGCCATTTCAGTTCTTCCCTTGTGCGTAGCCCCGGACATTCCTTGGTTCCTTGGTGTTTCTTTGCTTGTAGACAATCCTCGCAAGTAGTCTGTCTCTCCTGGGTGTGTCTCTGTGTCTATTCTGCTCTTTTCATAACTCGGAAATGGTTAGGTTTAGGGCCCACCCTACTGGGGCCCTAATTAACATAACAAAGAACACCCTATTTTCAAGCAGGATCACGTCCAGAGGTTTAGGGGCCAGGACTTCAATGCATATTTTTAGGAGACACAATTCAATCCTTAACAATGAGTAAACACTTTTACTCCTTTACATTGTCCCGCTTGCTATATATAACACAGAAACATGAATAACACTTACATGGAACTTCAGAAATGGCATTTAACAATTTGCAATAAAATCGTTAAAATGAGAGATTAGCCTATTCAGTTTTCCTTTTAACAACACTTTAAAATATTCCCTGTTTAACCAAAGGCTTTCTTTTTTCAATAAACAAATTCCTGATCAAGTCTTGCGTAGAGGTGCTGAGGTACAATAATCATTAATAACTACAGTGTGAAACCTCCAAGGTGCCCATTGTTTGCAGGCCTCCAGATGTAACTAAAAACACTGCTTGCCAGAGATGAAGGCAATGAGGAATCATAAATGTCAGCGCTGGTGCAGGGAAAGAAAATTTTGCACCCATCCCCACACCCCTTAAAGTAAGAACAAGGCAACAATGACGTAAAAGGAGGAGAGAGCGCCTCGTGGGAAAGGACCCCAATGGACCCGATCACATGTGAAACAGCACAAAGGCCTTCCAGAGCAGCCCGTCCTTGCAAGCAAGAGCAGGATGAAGCCAGCAAGGGTCACTTTGGAGGTGAGTCTCTGAGTCTTTTATGCTATACGGCAGTATTGGTGTGAGTCATGGAATGGGCCCGTGCTACTTTCTTATACCATTATAAATGATCAGGAGTAAAACTGTAAGGTTTTGTTGTTTGCTTTGTTTATTTTATTTTATTTTTTATGTCCCTAAGATACATATTTTGGGACTTTGCAATAATAATAGTGCATCAAATAAAAAAACCTAGTTTGTGGGTTGAATTATGCCCCCCAAAGAGTTATGTGGAAGTCCTAGCCCCTGTAACAGTGAATATCACCTTGTTTAGGGAAATAATGTTGTTTTTTTTTTAAGATACTGCCAGTTAGGTTAAAAGAGGTCAGAGTCCTGGTCCTAATCTTTCTTGAGTGGTTTTTTATATGAAGAAGACTCACAGGAGGTATAAGACGCCATGTGACAATGGAGGCAGACATTTCTATAAGCTGCAAAGGAACACCAAGGATTTTTGGCAGCTACCAGAAACTAGCCTCAGAGCTGTGAGAAAATAAATTTCTGTTCTTTAAAGACACCTACTTTGTAGTATTTTGTTATGCAACCTAGGAAACAAGGTTCCAGGAACTAAAGGAATACCAACTGAGATGTTTCAACAAATGGATGCAATGCAGGAAGTGTTCACTCATCTATGCCAAGAAATTTGGAAAACAGCTCCTTGGCCAACTGACTGTAACAGATCCACATACATGCCTATTCCAAAGAAAGATAATCCAACAAAATGCAGAAATTATTGAACAATGTCATTAATATTACATGCAAGTAAAATTGTGCTGAAGATAATTCAGAAACAGTTTTAGCAGTACATCCACAGGAAATTGCCAGAAATTCAAGCTGGATTCAGAAGCGGGATATCATTGCTGATGTCAGATAGATTTTCGCTGAGAGCAGAGAATACTAGAAAGATGTTTACCTGTGTTTTATTGACTATGCAAAGGTATTTGACTGCGTGGATCATAACAAATTATGGATAACATTGCAAAGAATGGGAATTCCAGAACACTTAATTGTGCTTGTGCAGAACCCGTACATAGAACAAGCAGTTATTTGAACGGAAGAAGGGGATAGTGTGTGTATCAGGGTTGTATCCTTTTACCATACTTATGCAATCTGTATGTTGAGCAAATACTCTGAGAAGCCTGACTATATGAAGAAGAACACGACATCAAGATTGGATGAAGACTCATTAACAACCTGTGATATGCAGATGACACAACCGTGCTCGGTGAAAGTGAAGAAGACTTGAAGCACTTACTGATGAAGATCAAGGACTACTGCCTTCTGTATGGATTACACCTCAACATAAAGAAAACAAAAATCCTCACAACTGAACCAATAAGCACCATCATGATAAACAGAGAAAATATTAAAGTTGTCAAGGATTTCATTTTACTTAGATCTACAATCAATGCCCATGGAAGCAGCAGTCAAGAAATCAAATGACACATTGCATGGGGCAAATCTTCTGCCAAAGACCTCCTTAAAGTGTTAAAAATCAAAGATGTTACCTTGATGACTAAGGAGCGCCTAACGCAAGTCATGGTATTTTCAATAGCCTCATATGCATGGGAAAGCTGGACAATGAATAAGGAAGACCGAAGATGAAATGAGGCATTTGAATTATGGTGTTGACGAAGAATATTGAATACACCATAGACTGCCAGAAGAAAGAACAAATCTGTCTTGGAAGAAGTACAGACAGAATGCTCCTGAGAAGCAAGAATGGTGGGGCTTCATCTCATACACTTTGGACATGTTATCAGGAGGGAACAGTCTCTGGAGAAGGACAACATGTTTGTCAAGTACAGCGTCAGTCAAAAAGAGGAAGACCCTCAATGAGATGGACTGACACAGTGGCTGCAACAATGGGCTCAAGCCTAACAGTGATTGTGAGGATGGAGCAGGTCTGGGCAGTGTTTCGTTCTGTTCTGTTGTATGTAGGGTCGCTAAGAGTTGGAACTGACTCGACAGCACCTGACAAAGACAACAACAGGAAACGAAGACACCTAGCAATAAACTAAAAACGTGGGCCTCTCTAAAAAATAAAGATAACTGCTTAAAATATAACAGATATCCTGGTGTTTCCTTCTAAGCGGAGATATAAATCTAACTTGAAGGGACAAGTTGAGGGTGAGATGTTTTATTGCTCTGCTCTTGAATTCCAGAGCTTTATTAGTAGCAGAGAAGCATTGAGGTGACTATTGAAGCAACTTAGACTAAGAGAAAAAGAAAGATTAAGTTCAAGTAAGCAAATTTTTAAAATAAATCCAACCACAGAAATGTTAACTAGTGTATTAAAAATAACACTCAGGTCATTTAACAATATAAAGTTTTCTTTTTATACATCACTGGGTGTTCCACCCCAGGGATTCCTGGAAACTTATAAAAGGACATAAACTATTGAGCAATATGGCTCTATTGGAATGAATACCATAATGGGAGAGCTGGCAAACCAAAAAAAAAAACCAAACACGTTGCCATGAAGTCGGTTCCGACTTGACTCATAGCAACCCTACAAGACAGAAAAGAACTGCCCCATCGGGTTTCCTAGGAGTGGCTGGTAGATTCGAACTGTTGACCTTTTGGTTAGCAGCAGAGGTCTTAACCACTGCACCATCAGGCTTCACTGGGTGTCAAAAAATCTAAGGGTTCTGCACAGCTGTTGTCTTCACTGGCTCTGAGTGAAAGCCATTTAACTTTTTGGATGTTCCACTTTCTCAACTGTAAAATGAGGGATTGAACTTGATAATCCCTAAGTTTCTTCTCGTCATAAAACTCTATAGTTCATCATATAACTGACTTCATGTATTCAGTACTTAGATGAAAGAACTAAAGAATAATAGCTCTTGAAAATGAAATGGCAAAGCAAAAAGCAACATTTTACATGATCAGTAATATCTAAATCAAGATGACTAGATTATACCTTAAATTTAACAGAATTTTTAGCAAATTGGGTAAAAATCAGGAAATGCATTTTCAGGAGTGCTAAAATCTGATACCTTTCCTAGATAATAAAAACTTCAACTGTGAGTTTTATCTAAATTTTCCTTAATTTTTCCAATTTTAAACAATAAGAGATCTTGAAAGTTTTAAAGTCCAGTTTCTGCATCTTGTAAAACTAAGGATACAATTTTACATTTAGATAACTCTTTACATTGCTAAGCAATTCCAATAAAATTAGTTTAAATATTATACCCTGTAGTACTTCTTATAGATACAGTTAGTCTTAAAAAGAATGAGGCCATTATTCTTACCTTGAAGAAGTCCGTAATAATTACACTTTATGTATTTGTACAATGATTTACAGTTAGAGTAATCACACACCTGTTCTACTTCTCACAGTAAACCTTTTATCCCTACTACTTAGATGAAGATATTGAGGTTCAAAGAGGTTAGGTGACTTCTTGAAGGTCACTCAGCTACAAGTGGCAGAGTTCCATTCTATATTCAATTCTATTCTTTTGTGTATTTGTCAGCTCCAAGATTGCTTCTCTCTTAATATTAAGTAAAATTTAATCTCTACAAGGCAGAGAGTTTTGTCTCTTGCTCACTCCTCTGTCCCTAGTATCTAGACGGATGCTTAGCTGTTAGCACTGGATAAGATTTTGTTGAATGGATTATTAGTTTTGTTATCATCATAAAAGCAATGCATATTTTTGAAAATATAGGACGCGGGAAAAGGTACCTGTATTCAACCATTCAAATGTAACCACTCTAATTTTTTATAAATTTGTTTTCATTCTCTTTTCCGTGTATCTTTTTTCAGATTTTAATTTGTGTTGCATCTGTGATTATGCTGGGATGTGTTAGGCATATGTATGTATATGCACACACTCACGTAATTTTGTTTTTCTCCCTAGATCTCTTTGAGGAAACTTTACCATGTCTATCCATGAAATTCAGATGGAGCTGATTTTTCTCCTTCAGGGTCATTTGCCCTTGGCCATGGTGATGGTTCAATAATCATTTAGAGCAACAACAATAATAGCTAATATTATTTAACATTTGCTATGTTCCAGGAACTCTCATAAACATATATTAATAGTTTAGATGTATAATCTCATTTAATCCCCAAAACAATTTTATATAGTCGTAATTATTTTTGCCTTCAATTTCAAAATGAGTAAGCTGGGACATAGAAAATAAGTAACTTTCAGAAATCACACAGCCAGTAAAAGATAGAGCTAGGATTTAAACTCAGGAAAACTGGCCACGGAGCCCTGGTGGCACAATGGTTAAACACTAGGCTGCTAACCAAAGGTCAGCAGTTCAAACCCACGAGCCGCTCCGTGGGACAAAGATATGGCAGTCTGCTTCCATAAAGATTACAGCCTTGGAAACCCTATGGGGCAGTTCTACACTGTCCTATAAGGTCACTATCAATCGTAATCGATTCCGTGGCAATGAGTTTGGTGTTTTTTGGTCTGGCTGTAAGGTCCATGCCAGGAAGAGCCAGCCCGGGAGTGAAGTAAGCCCAGAAAGAAGGCGAGCTGGGGATGGAAGAGAGACAGGCTCTGCCAATATTCTTTGAGCCCCAGAGCCAGCTGTTCCTGAAGCCGTTTCCACTACTAGATAAACTAGCACATGTGTGAAATATCTGAGACTTTTCATTGATTCATTGTTTTAATAGCAAAAAACTAGAAACAAAAAGTGTAAAGCTTTTGCAAGGGAGCCAGGCTGTAGGAAAATTCACCAGAAGGCAGTTGGAACAATTCTGAATGCCAATCCACCATAACCACCACAGCAGAATGTTTCTCTACAGAGAAAATAAAATAAAATATATTTTCAAGGCATGTTAATTTATTTCTGAATCTTCCCACCACGCCTGAAGCCTATACTGAGAAGTAAGGGGTAAAGAGTGAAGCAAACAAAAATTCCTACCAGCTGCATTTTCTATGAAACTAGAAAATGTAGAAAACCTGAAAATTACAGATAATGTGTAGGAATGTGTTTTCCAGGCAGGAAAACTACATGCAGAAGAAAAGAGTATCAAGAAGTTTGTTGCTGTGTGCCGTCGAGTCATTTCCAACTCATAGTGACCCAATAGGACAGAGTAGAACTGCCCCATAGGGTTTCCGAGGAGCAACAGGTAGATTTGAACCACTGACCTTTTGGTTAGCAGCTGAACTCTTAACCACTGTGCCACCAGGGCTCACAGCAGGGGCAGATTTCAGAGATCCTTAGAAAATATTCACTCACAGGAGACAGCACAATCAGGAGAGGGAGCAGCGAGAGCTGGGCTGAGACTGATTCAGGCTCCTTCGTGGAGGGAGGCACAGGGAAAAAAAAAAGATGAGGACAGTAGCCAAAGGAACCTATAGGTGGCAGAATTTTAAAAGATCTAGAGAAAGAAAGCTTCTGAGAGTGTGTGCATCACCTGGGGAGGCAATGTGCCCATCTGGAGGCCTCTGGGGTGGCAGGAGGTAAATCTACCCCTATTTGTAGATTATATGATTGTAAACCTGGAAAAGTTAAAAGGACCGATAGAAAATTATTACAAATAATAAAAGAATTTCATAAGAAAGTGACATGTAAAAATTATAATTAAAAATTATATTCTTAAATTTATAGCCCATTTTGCAATAGCCTCAAAAGTGTACTACATAGAGATAAACTGAGCTAAAATCTGTGGAAAACTTATAAGAGGAAAATTTTGTAAGACTCCTGAAAAGCACAAAGTAGATCTGAATAAATGGAAAGACACATCATATTCCTTGGTAGGAAATTTAAATATTGTTTCTTTGACATACTTGTGGGATGGTAAGTGAGATGAAGAGGAATCAGAGAGGCCATGGAAAGTGTCTTAGGCTAGGTTCTCTAGAGAAGCAAAACCAGTAAAGAGTAATATCAAGGAAATAGTTCACGCAATTGTAGAGGCTAAAACGTCCCAAGTCCACAGATCAGGGTAGAGGCCTCTCTCAGTTCACATAGCTGCAGAAGCTGGTGAACCCAAGGTCGGCAGGTGGGAGAGGGGCTCCAGCTCACAGGCTGTGAAGGTCAATGAATTCCAAGATCAGCAGACAAGACCGAAAGGTTTCTCCTGATTCACATAGCTGCAGGGGCTGACAAACCCAAGGTCAGTAGGTTGGGGAACCAGACTCTGACTCACAGGCTGAGAAGTTCGGCAAATTCCAAGATCAACAGTTAAGCTGCTAGCTCAAGTCCCAGGAACTGGAGGTGAGACAACAAGAGGCAGCTGCTGAGTCTGGAACAAGCCAAAAACCGTGGCAAGGCAAGCAGGCAGAAAGTAACCAGCAGAAGGTAGAGAGATGAACTGAGGGGGCGGTGAGCTGCTACAGGCCCCGTCTCCACCAGTACCACTCAGCAGATTCCATCATGGGGGTGATCACAACATTATACAACTGCTAAAGCACTAAGAATAATGGCCTAGCCAAGCTGATATACAGTCTTAATCATCACAGAAATTAATGAGGTTTATTATATTCATAGTTCCCAGAGACAAAGAGGCACACCACGCCATGGCACAGCCACACAGGAGGTTGCATCCAGGGACAAGATAACAAAAACTTGGAATTGTAAGAGAGGGCTTATATATGGTAAGCAGTGTAGGGTTAGTTAAGTTTCCTGGGCTTCCTAGGGATTGTACTTTTTAATTTTGTATGGTCTAGGGCATAGGGGCTGTCCCAAGTTGGATACCTGGCCCTGGGGCAATTAGGATAGGTGCATAGTGACCCAGGACTGTGAAAATCTATTAAAACCTTTTTGTGATTGGTGAGACTTATACAAAAACTGCATTTTCCACCTCTCTGGTTTGTTGGGAAGTTACTGTTCAACTGACAGTATGTGCTGCCAGCAGGCAGGAACTCGAATAACTGTTTGAAATGGAAGAAACGGGCATGTCCCTGGAAAAGGACATCATGCTTGGTAAAGTAGAGGGTTAGCAAAAAAGAGGAAGGCCCTAAATCAGATGGATTGACAGTGGCTGTGACAATGGGCTCAAACATAGTGGTGATTGTGAGGATGGCACAGAACTGGTCGGTGTTTCATTCTGTTGTACATAGGGTCACTATGAGTTGGAACCAAGTTGGTGGCACCTAACAACAACAACAACCAACATACGAGATGATGAATCCTGGAGGTGTGACTGTGCGAAACTTTTGTCTCTTTTGGCTTTTGTACAGTGAGATGGATCCCTGGTGGCACAGTGGTTAAGAGCTATGGCTGCTAACCAAAAGGTCTGCAGTTTGAATCCACCAGCAGCTCCTTGGAAACCCTAAGGGGCAGTTCTACTCTGTCCTACAGGGTCACTATGAGTCAGAATCAACTCAACACTCAACAGCAACGGATATATATATATATACACAGTGAGATAAGCTTTCTGGGTTCTTGTGTGTTATTTGGAAGTTTCATGTCTCGTGATGATTCCATGTTCATGGAATACCTCATTTTCATGCACCAGCATGAGTTGCAGCATACCTGACATACCACGAATCCTACCCCCGGAGTCTAGAGGAACATGCATCCCACCAATCCTACCTACAGAGTCCAGAAGGACGTATATGTCCCCCATAATATCTATCAAAACCCATATTACCTAACAAAAATTCAGACACACTCAATGATTCAGCATGCATTTCATTAATGAAAAAAGATTATATCAATAAAAAATTGAAAACAAAAAATGATTCAGTCGTGAAAGGGATAAGGGGAGTGATTGGAGAGTGGATTTAATCAGCTGCTCAAAAAGGGAAATTGTCCAGCCTCCAGCAGATCAATATTGTGTTAAAATAGCATTTTAAGGAAATAGTAACGACCAGGTTGTTAAGTGAAAACTGGCATTCTGCAAAAACGGAGGATGACTACATCAGATCACAAAATGGAGGATGGCTACATCATTACATAACTGGCAAATTACATAATTATATAACTTCCAAATTACATCATTACATAACTGCCAAACCACTGAGAATCATGGCCCAGCCAAGTTGATACATACCCTTAATTATCACAGCCTGCATTACTCTCATCTCACATTTTGATGTTTGTTACTGCCAGACGTATGTCATTAGTGCGCAAAATAGTCAGATAGTAGATTTTTTACTATTGTTGCAAATGGGAAATGTCATAAAAAGAGATAGTCAATAAGTGAGGAGTAGGCATATTGCAATCCTAAATATGTGGATTTTTTTTATTAATTTATTAATTCAGTGAAATCCTAGTTAAATTACAGACATTTCCATTTTTAGAACTAGATAAACTAATCCCAAGGTTATTATATAAGAATAAACAAAGTAAAATAGCTAGGAAAACTCTGAAAAAGAAGTGGAATGAGGACTGACTAGCCCCACAAGTTATTAAAACAAAGTATGCTGTCACAATAAACAAAACAACGTAGTATTGGGGCAGCAACAGATAAACAGATCGATGACATGAAACAGGAAAAAAAAAAGATCCAAATATCTATAGGTATTTAGAATATCTCAAAGTGACATCTTAAATTAATGGGGTAAATATAAACTATTTAAAAAGTGGTGTTGGAACAATTGGGTAGCCATTTGGCAAAAAAGTTAAAGTTTGATCCTTTCCTCATTCTATGTATACATTCCAAACGAATTTTAAATGTAAAATATGAAATTTTAGAGTTTCTTATTTTAGAGTTTCCTATTTGGATGAATTCCTTTATAACGCTAACATTGTCAAGGCATTTCTATGACTCAAAATCCAGAAGCCATAGTATGTAAAAAGCTTCTAAAAATTGAGATTCACATACCAATTAAAACAAATGAGTAAAGAACATGAATAGGCAGTTCCCAGAAAAAGAAATGTGCTCAATTCACTTAAAATAAGAAAAAAATACATGCATGAATAAACACATCAAAATATCTTCGGCTTGACTCATAATAAGAGAAAAATAAATTTAAATGATATTGAAATACTATGCAATATGACTGGCAAAAACTGAAAAGTTTAACAATTTCTTTTGGTGAGTCTGTGGAAAAATAGCTATGTTCATACATTTCTGGTAGGAGTGCAAATTGCTACAACTCTGTGGAGAGCAATTTGACAGAATTTGCCAAAGTGAGGAAAAGGCATGGTGTATACGATCATTGATGGTAATTTGTGTAAGCAGAAGTTTGCAAACCTCTCTAGAATCCATATGTACGGGACCAGTGATATAAGCTAGGGTTCACTCACAGAATGAAACACTATGCAGCTACAAAAGAATGGGAAAAAGAGAATGTGGACGCTTTCCTTTTACTAATATGAAAAGATTTCCAGGATATATTGTTAAGTGAAAAGAGCAAGATAAAAAATAAGAGTATCAGTACCTTTTACTTAGCAACGGGGGAAAATAAGAATATATACTTGCATAAATACTAGGACACATAATAAAATAATATAAAGTGATTATCTGTTGAGGCACTTGGCAATTATGTGGATTAAGAGAGGGATGAAAAAGAGATTTTTTAAAATAAAAATCTGTTTATAGTATTCTGGTTTTGAAATTTGTGAATATAATATCTGTTCATAAAGTTTTTAAAAATGTTTTAAAGAATGAAGAAAATATTCACTGTTGTCTTCTATGAAAAATCAGCTTGCACATTGTCTCAGTCATCTAGTGCTGCTGTAACAAAAATGCCACAACTGGATGGCTTTAACAAAGAGAAGTTTATTTTCTCACAGTCTAGTCAACTAGAAGTTCAAATGCAGGGCATCAGCTCCAGGGGAAGGCTTTCTCTCTCTGTCGGCTCTGGAGGAAGGTCCCTCTGGTCAATATTCCCCTGGTCAAGAAGCTTCTCAGGCTCAGGGACCACGGGTCTAAAGGATACACTCTGCTCCCTACACTGCTTTCTTGGTGGTATGAGATCCCCAATTCTCCGCTTGCTTCCCTTTCCTTTTATTTCTTGCAAGATAAAAGGTGGTGCAGGCCACACCCCAAGGAAACTCCCTTTACATTGGATCAGTGATGTGACCTTAGTAAAGGTGTTACAATCCCACCCTAACCCTCTTTAACATAAAATTACAATCACAGAATGGAGGACAACAACACAATACTGGGAATCACGGTCTAACCAAGTTGACACATATTTTGGGGGGACAAAATTCAATCCTTGACACATGTATTTTCTTAATTTACTTTCTAATTCACAGAAAAGGGCTAGAGAAGTCATGATGACTCTCTATGAATAAATATCCATAGTTCAAGTGTCAGGGTAATTGTTGAAACAATGAATATGCAAAAGACTAATATAAGAGAAAACAATCAAATTTAATCAACAATGATACTCTGGTGTCCTACTATGTATGGTTCTCTGCTACCCAGTGTCACGGAAATGTTGTTGCTGTTAGCTGCTGTGCAGTTGATCCTCTACTCCTGACGACCCCATGCGTTACAGTGTAGAACTACTCCATAGGGTTTTCTTGACTATAATCTTTACCGAAGCAGATTGTCAGGCCTTTCCTCTCTGGAGCAGTTGCGCCCGTCTGAATAGCCAACCTTTAGGTTAGCAGCCCATCGCAAGCTGCCTGAACCACCCAGACTCCTTTGTCACAGAATTAGAAGTATGCTATTGGGGAAAGAAAACTTAATACATCTATTACTCCCATAACGTATGTACCAAATCTCACCTTACACTTCAAGGCAGTAAGGAGTTAGTAGTAGTATATATCATGAATAAGAATAAACCCAATAGGCTAAAAGTATAAACGTGGGTCAACTGGATTAGAGACGATCATAGTCAGATTTGTAATAGCAGGGAAACTAGAAGTGTGTGGGTCAGGGACAACCTTGAGTGGAAAATGGGCTTCAAGGGAGGACCAGGGAAATTGACACCATACCTACTTCACTCTTTCACCTCTGAGATATTTATATCTAAGTTAAATTTTATTAAAAGAAGTAATAATGTCAAGAGGATATTGGTGGTTCAGTGGTACAATTCCCTCCTTCCATGAGGGAAACCTAGGTTTGATTCCCAGCCAATACACCTTATGTACTGCCACCACATCTGTCAGTGGAGGCTTGTGTATTGTTATGATGCTGAACAGGTTTTAGCAGAGCTTTGAGACTAAGACTAGGAAGAAAGTCCTGGAGAGCTACTTCTGAAAATCAGCCAATGAAAACCCTGTGGCTCACAACAATCCAACCCCCAACCAATCATGAGAATGGCACAGGGCCAGACAGCATTTTGTTTCTTTGTGCATGTGATGGCCAGCTAATGACAAAAACAGTAATGTCAAACTTAGAAGAAAAAGAAGCCTCCAAAGGAGTGTCTCAGAAGGACAGCACTCAGCTTGAGAATGGTGGGAGCAACAAAGAAGGCTTTGTTATCTGGGGGGCTTTATATGTCAATCACTCGGACATCAGGTCCTAAGGTCTTTTGTTAGCGCCAGCTTCATTCCCCACTTGCTTCCTGTCCTCCTGATGTCCGCCTGGTTTCTATAGGAGCATCACCTTCCTGTCATGTAAAGAATACATGACCCTGGACAGCTGCCCCAATTTATCAGACCTTAAGCACAGAGCCATCTGAGGTAAATCTCCAGTCTCTCATGGACTACCATAGAAAGAAACTTGACCTTCCAGGGCACATCCATTGTTACTTCTGTAAGAAACGGGCTAAAGTCTTTGCTGCAGCATGTTCAAAACAGCTTTATGTTTTGCATAAAAGTCAAAGTAGCATTTCATTCTTGTTTGTATCTCTGTGAAGTGGCTAGAATTTGGATGCCAACAATGCACATGTGGAAATATGGCCTTTTGTTTTAAGTATGGCTGCCAGAAAGTATACTTTCCACAGAAAGACCGGATTTTCGTGTCAAGCAATTGGCTTTCACTGAGTCATGGCAGCCGCTTGGACATCACCTTATGTGAAAGGACAGGAGAGAAGCAGAAGATCCATACTGAAAAAGAAACCATGTTGAAGTGATTTAAGACGACATGCAATCTGATCTGGAAAAAGATTTTCTTTGTTTGTTTTACATTTCTCAAAAGGATTTCCACAAAGGAAGATCTTCTAATGCTTGAATCTGCAGAAAAGGAGACATGGTACCTTTTTTAAAAAAAACGCAAGGATAGGTTTTAAAAAGAAAAAAAAAAAACTTTTGGTTGTGCTAGTTTGATCCGACTGGCTGCAGAAAGGTTTTTTAGAAACTATTCAAATTAGCTCCAGTTTCTTAGTGCAAAACCCGAAGTCATCTGCCTCTGAAAATCCTGAGATATTCACAGTCGTTGCAATACTGTATCACCCTCAGCCTGGCACCTAAGGGGTCTTTCATACTAGGTCTGCCTTAGGACTTGGGAAGGGCACTGTTCTTTCTAGATAAGGAAGAGTGTCCAACTTCATCTAGAACCTTCCAGAAGTGAATCTCTCACAAAAGGCCACATTTTCAGAAGCCTGCAAGGGGTGTACAATTACATACATGTGTGAATCAGGCCAGGTGTGAGAGTGTAATGGTAAACTGCTTGTATTGCAAAGTATCGTAGGAGAAACGCCAGACTTACACTCTGTTAAAGTGAAAGTAAAAAGTTTTATTGAGGAATAGAGAGATTCACGAATCAGGAGACACTATTACACTCAGGCAGATTACACTTCGAACACAAGAGTTTTCCAAAATGTGGGAGGGAAATGAAGCTTCTATAGGGTAGAGGAAACAAAAGCTATGTGCTCACAGGCACGAGGGGGGTGCATGGCAAAAGTCATAGAGGGGTTGCTAAATTACTATCTTTCTTAACAGTCTTTTTCATATTACTAATTCTATCAGTTAACATCCTGAAATATTCCGAACAAAGTATTCTTACAAGAACATTTGCATGAAAGTTTCTTCAACAACCACATATCTGGTTCCTTCTTCTTACCTTAGAATAACAAGTTATGCTTCAACTTTAAGTCACAGATATAGAAAGAGTCATGTGGAAAAGCAGAAGTAGAGCTAAGGTCTTAGAGAGTGAATTCAAATAGAGTTTGATTTAAGTCTGAGTCAGCCATTCTAGTTATGCCAAGTGTCTCAGGTCTAGGATCTGCTAACACATTTCCCCCTTTTGATCAAGCCACCACTAGGGGGCACAGATCACTCAGAATATCACCCACAAAAGAGTTACCTTTCTTCTGCAAAGACTTCTTTGGTATATTGTAAGCCTGAAATGCTGAAAGTGTTAGGCTTTTAGGATTGTTGGGCCGGTTTTCTTCTTCACCTTGCCATAGCTTTAGGTCTCATTTTCAGGGTGAGTTGATTTTTGGTAGGGCAAAGTGTTGCAAATATGTCCACATTAGAGGAAAACTTGACATTCCTAAAAAGGATCCGATCCTAGAACTAAAATTCATTCTTCTTTGAAAGACTAGTTTTTTCTAAATATATATTAATTTCAAGACGAAATGTTCCAAGGGTCGACTATGACAGTGAGAGATGCAGTATATAAAACATTTGACAAACCCTGCAGTAATAATTACAATTATTAGAAGGAGAGCAGGTCAGCAAAAAGGTGCCTAAACCTGATCCAATACTTTGGGGTAACCAGCTGAAACTATCAAAAAAGGAAGGAATGGTCATGGGAGGTATGGTATATAACCAGCAGGCCTTTTGGCACACTTTAGAGATACTTTGTTCTACTTCTCCAGAGGTGTTTGCCCATGAACAACAAGAGGTATTGGTGATAGCACAACCTCCTCCTTGTTGGGCTAGGAGAAAATCAAGAACTATGCTATTATTTACGACAATTTTATAAAGGGATTCTACGAATTTCTGCTGAGCTGCCATTCCATCAGCAACATTTTCAGCAATTTGAGCTATGGTAGCAGACACGTTGTGAATGGGTTTTTCTAATTGGAATATACCATTGTTAGTAGCAAATGCCCAAAGAAATGACCAGCCCCCATCCAGGTCTATCAGCAATGGAGTTATCAGAGAGGGTGAGTTCTCTCTTCTGTATGGATATTAATTTCAAGAGACTATTCCACTGTAAACTATCATTGTATGAATGGATAGTTAAGGAAATTCCAAGAGTACCTGAAGTCCACTGACCCCATATATTCCAACCATCTAAACACGGTAAGCCCCAAGTATAAGTGAGTCATCAGACTTTTTCCTCAAATAGGCTGATCCTCCACACAGAAAAACATATCCAGATGGGGCACATAACATTCCTGTTCCAGTTTGCTTATTAGAAAAGGAATGGAATGATTAGCCTTTTCAAGCCAATCTGCAGTCAGTGAATCATCACAAATGGATAATTCTCCAAATTCTGGGTGATTTCAGAGTTTGGCACAAACAGTAAGATTTTGATCATTTTCAAGACATTTACTTACTAATGAGGAAAAATAATACTAGGAATTATCAATGAAAAGTGTGCATTGTTCAGGAGGGATGGAACAGACATTGAGGTCTACTCAGGCATGAGTAAGATTAAAACAAGGTACTGATGGATAGGTGGATAATTCTGGAGGTAGCCATAATTTAAAGCAAATGGCCTGTTTAAATGGTTTTTCAATATCAATGGTAAAGTTAGGTATGAACTTGTAATCTAAAACAGGTACAGTGAGGGGATCAAAATAGTCGTGCATAGACTGGAGAAGAAGAATGACATATCCAACATTCAGTTAAGTTACATGCACTAGACGATGATTGTGCTAATTTAATAAAGCATTTTCATTCCAAGTATGAGCGATGGTTATGATAAACAGAAAGAGAATACTTATTAAAAACTTCATAAGGGAGAAAGGCCAATCAACAGTGATATGATAAAGTAAAGGGTAAATTAGTGATTATGAAACAAGTTCTTCTAGTAAATTTACCAGGAGATGAACCCAAGCTGATAAAATAAAGCTATTTCAAAAGTTATAAGTATTAGGCAAAGCACAACAATTTCAATTGCTGGCATAAGGGGAAGTGTTCCTTAATGAAACTAAATTTGATAATTACCAGAACCACCAAGCAATAACACTATAAGTGTGTAACAGATAAGACCATTAGAATACCAATAGCTAAGAAACAAAGTCCAAAAATTTCAGCGGCTTCCATGGGGTCTTGTCCTGTGATCTTGGGTTCAGCTGTCTCCTTCTGATGTTATCTGCTTCTGGCCACTAGGGTGTTTCAGTCTGAGTTTCAAGTCTCATGCTGGTTGACAAGTCCAAATAGGTACTTTAGCTTTCTTTAACTGTAGTAAATGAATCTAAGGGTTAATTCCTTCTAGTTTTGCTGCACAGGGATTAGTTAAAAGAACTAAATGTAGTCCTTTCCAGCGAGGTTCTAAAGAATCTTTTAATTGATGTCTCCTCGGATAAACATAATCTCCTGGAGCAATAGTAAGTAAGAGAATCTAATTTTTGTTACTCAAATGTTTCTCTAATTTGTGAAAAATGTTTCTTAGAGTATTGCATTAAAGATTGACTATATTTCAATAATTCAGGTTGTACTAAATTAGGGTCAGTAGAGGCAATGTAAAGAAGGATCATAGGCCTTCCAGTAATTATTTCAGGAGGTGCAAGCTTACTGGGTCCGAAAGGAGTGCTTCTCAAAATTAAAAGGACTAAAGGGAGAACTTTAGTCCAAGACAAACCTAAGGATCCAGAAAGCTTAGCAATTTGGGCTTTTATAGTGCCATTGATTCTTTCTACAACTCCAGAGGACTGAGGATGATAAGGACAATGCAATCTCTAATATATGAGAAAGATTCAGCATAATTCTTGAATAACATACCCATTAAAGTGGCTTCCTTGGTCACTGCAGAATTTTAGGTGTTTCCCAGGTGAGTATAATGTTTTGATGAGGTTTTGTTACCAAAGAAGCAGAGGTCTGTCTGAGCAGGAAAGCCTCTACCAATGAGAAAATCTACAAATCATTACTAAGACATATTTATAACCATTCAAAGTTGGAAGTTGGCTAAAGTCTAATTGCCATTCATGAGTAGGTCCAAAAGGCAAAGTGTATTGCCCAGGTAAAATCTTAAAACATTTTCCAGTGTTATAGCATGGGCATACAGGGCAATGAGCAGTCACATGCTCAGCTGTCTCAGAAAATTTTCCCCATTATTACTTTTTTTTTTAATTTGAATCATCCTCTCTCCCCATATGAGTGTTTTCATGTAGGGTCTTCATCATGGGGACATGTGAAAGTTTAGAGAGAACAATTTTGGCATTGGGCCTAACCATAATAAAGTGTCAAGCTCTTTTATTTTTTTATTTATTTTATTGTGCTTTAGATGAAGGTTTACAGAGCAAACTAGTTTCTCATTAAACAATTAATACACATATTGTTTTGTGACATTGGTCGCCAACCCCATGACATGTCAACACTCTCCCCTTCTCGACCTTGGGTTCCCCATCACCAGCTTTCCTGTCCCCTCCTGACTTCTCTTCCTTGCCCCTGGGCTGATGTGCCCATTTAGCCTCATTTTGTTTTATGAGCCTGTCTAATTTTTGGCTGAAGGGTGAACCTCAAGAGTGACTTCATTACTGAGCTAAAAGAGTGGCCAGAGGCCATACGCTCAGGGTTTCTCCAGTTTCTGTCAGGCCAGTAAGTTTGATGTTTTTTTTGTGTGTGTGAGTTAGAAATTTGTTCTACATTTTTCTCCAGCCCTGTCTGGGAACCTCTATTGTGATCCCTATCATAGCAGTCAGTGGTGGTAGTGGGGCACTATCTAGTTGTGCTCGACTCAGTCTGGTGGAGGCTGTGGTATTTTGGTCCATTAGTCCTTTGGACTAATCTTTACCCTGTGTCTTTGGTTTTCTTCATTCTCCCTTGTTCCAGACGGGGTGACACCAGTAAAGTATCTTAGTTGGCTGCTCACAAACTTCTAAGACCCCAGATGCTACTCACCAAAGTAGAATGTAGAATATTTTCTTTATAAACTATGTTATGCCAGTTGAGCTAGATGTTCCTCCAGACCCTTGTCCCCACAGCCCCCAGCCCAGTAATTCGGTCCCTTGGGGAGTTTAGACGTGTCTACTGATTTTCCAAGACCTTACTTTGGACAAGTTGTGCTGACTTCCCCAGTATTGTATACTGTCTTACCCTCACCAAAGTTACCACTAACCTATTGTCTATTTAGTGTTTTTCCATCTCCACCCGTCCCCTCCCTCATAACCATCAAAGATTGTTTCTTTTTGTGTGTAAACATTTTCATGAATTTTTATAATAGTGGTCTCATACAATATTTTTCCTACTGTGATTGACTTATTTCACTCAGCATAATGCCCTCCAGATTCATCTATGTCGTAAGATGATGCAGATTCATCATTGTTCTTTACTGTTGCATAGTATTCCATTGTATGTATGTACCATAGTTTGTTTATCCATTCATCTGTTGATGGGCACCTCCTAAGTTGTTTCCATCTTTTTGCTATTGTGAACAATGCTGCAATGAATACGGGTGTGCATATGTCTATTCGTGTGACGGCTCTTATCTCTCTAGGATATACTCCTAGGAATGGGATTACTGGATCATATGGTATTTCTATTTCTAGTCTTTTAAGGAAGAGCCATATCATTTTCCTAAATGGTTATACCATTTTACATTCCCACCAACAGTGCATAAAATTTCCAGTCTCCCTGCAGCCTCTCCAACATTTGTTATATTTCCAGTTTTTTTTATTTGTCTGGTAGTGTTGGTGTGAGATGGTATCTCATTGTGGTTTTGATTTGCATTTCTCTAATGGCTAGTGATGGTGAGCATTTCCTCATGTGTCTGTTAGCCACCTGAATATCTTCTTTGGTGAAGTATCTGTTCCTATGCTTTGTTCATTTTTTAATTGTATTATTTGTTTTTTTGTTGTAGAACTGTTGGATTTTCCTGTAGATTTTAGAGATTAAAATTTGTCAGATTTGTCATAGCCAAATTTTTTTCCCAGTCTTTAGGTTCTCTTTTTACTTTTTTGGTGAAATCTTTTGATGAGCATAAGTGTTTGATTTTTAGAAGATTCCAGTTATCTAGCTTATCTTCTGGCATTTGTGTATTGTCGGTTATGGTTTGTATCCTGTTAATGCCATGTTTTAGGGCTTCTACCATTGACCCTATTTTTTCTTCTATGATCTTTATAGTTTTTGGTTTTATATTTAGGTCTTTGATCCATTTTGAATTAGTTTCTGTGTATGGTGTGAGGTATGGGTCTTGTTTCACTTTTTTTGCTGATGATCATCCAGTTTTGTCCACACCATTTGTTAAAAAGACTGTCTTTTCCCCCATTTGATGGACTTTGGCCCTTGTCGAAGATCAGGTGACCATGGGTGGATGGATTTACTTTTGGGTTCTCAATTCTGTTCTGTGGGTCAATGTGTCTGTTGTTGTACCAGTACAAGACTGTTTTGACTACTGTAGCTGTATAGTAGTTCCTGAGCTTAGGTAGTGCGAATTCTCCTACTTTATTCTTCTTCTTCAATAATGCTTTACTTATCCAGAGCCTCTTCCCTTTCCATATAAAGTTAATGATTAGTTTTTACATCTCTTTAAATAATGCTATTGGTATTTGGATCGGGATTGCACCGTATTTGTAGATTGCTTTGGGTGGAATTGACATTTTCACAATGTTGAATCTACCTATCCATGAGCATGGTATGCTTTTCCATTTATGTAGGTCTCTTTTGGTTTCTTGCAGTGGCATTTTGTAGTTTTCTTTGTATTGGTCTTTTACATTGCTAGTTAGATTTATTCCAAAGTTTTTTATTTTTATTTTTTAGGGACTGTTATAAATGGTATTGTTTTCCTGATTTCCTTTTTGTCAATTTCTTTATTGGATAGGAATCCAACGGACTTTTGTATGTTTATCTTGTATCCTGCTACTCTGCTAAATATTTCTATTAGTTCCAGTAGTTTTCTCATGGAGTCTTTTGGGTTTTCAATGTATAGTATATTAATCCACAAATAGGGACAGTTTTACTTCTTCCTTACCAGTTTGGATGACTTTATTTCTTTTCCTTGCCTTATTGCTCTAGCTAGAACTTCCAGCATAATATTAAATAGGGGTGGTGATAAAGGGCATCTTTGCCTTGTTCCTGTTCTCAAGGTGAATGTTTTCAACCTCTCTCCATTAAGAATGATGTTGGCTGTTGGTTATGAATAGATGCCCTTTATTATATTGAGGAATTTCCCTTCTATACCTATTTTATTGAGAGTTTTTATCAGGAATGGGTGTTGGACTTTGTGGAAGGCCTTTGCTGTGTCTATTCAGCTGATCATATGATTCTTTTATTTTATTTATGTGGTGGATTAAGTTGATCGATTTTCTAATGTTGAACCATCCTTGCTTACCTGGTATGACTCCTACTTGGTCATGGTGTATTATTTTTTGGGTATGATGCTGAATTTTACTGGTTAGAATTTTGTTGAGAAATTTTGCATCTATATTCATGGGAGATATTGGTCTGCAATTTTCTTTTTTGTGGAGTCTTTGCCTGGTTTTTCATATTACCATTAGGCTGGCCTCATAGAATGAATTTGAAAGTATCCCTTCCTTTTCTACATTCTGAAATAGTTTGAGTAGTACTGGTGTAAGCTCTTCTCTGAACGTTTGGTAGAATTCTCCAGTGAAGCCATCTGGGCCAGGGCTTTTTGTTGTTGTTGTTGGGAGGTTTTTGTTTGTTTGTTTGTTTGTTTTTGTTAACTTTTCAATCTCTTCTCTTGTTATGGGTCTGTTCATATTTTAAACTAAACTCTAACTACCCACACAAACAAAAACTGTTAGTTTGGGTAGTTAGAGTATTTCTAGAAGTTTGTCCATTTCTTCTAGGTTTTCAAATTTGTTGACGTATAGTTTTTCATAGTACTCTTTTATGATTCTTTTTATTTCAGTTTGGTCTATTGTAACAGTGTCAAAGTCTTTGTAACAATCTGACTTTTCTATGTTTCAGTTTCATCTGCTAGGGCCAATTGTTAATGCATCAAAATTTTCTCTTTGGTGGGTACAAAAATACTAGTTATTTCATGAGAATAATTTTCTATACGTTCTTCTAAAGGACCTTGTATAATTCCTTGTGTTATGACAGGAGCAACAAAGATTTGGGAAGTAGCCTGTTTAGCACCTGCATCAGCACATTTATTACTTCTAATTTCTTCATTTTGGGACATTTCCTTCAGCTGGTGTGCCTATATTTAATTACAGTGTTTTCATAAGGAAGCAGGAAGACATCTAAAAGAGTCTCTACTAAATCCCTATTCTTAATAATGTCACCAAAAGAGGTTAAAAGCCGTCTTTGTTTCCATAACATAACAAAATCATGAATCACTCTAACCACATATTTATAATCTGTGTAAATAGTCATGAACTTTCCTTTAGCAAGTTTGCAGGCTCTAGTAAGAGCAATTAATTCAGCTTGTTGGGCCAAGTGGTTGATTTTCAAGGACTTCTGTAGATTTTTGTCGCAGCATAACAAGCCAGATAATGAGAGTCAGAGTCGGTTTCAAATAGGAATCATCTACAAATAAAATCATATCAGGATTTGTCTTTTGTTTCAAATCACTACGGGGAATCAAAAGCTGTTCAGTTAGATCTAAACAATCATGTGAAGGACAATCATCTTCATCAGTTGCAGGGAGAAGAGTGGCTGGGTTTTAAGTAGCCACTCAGTGTAGTCTAATACTTGAGGCTGCCAGAGGAGATAAGTCTACTAGCAGCTAAATGTTGGGTTAAAGCAGAATAAGTAAAACAGAGACAACATGGGGTACATATAAATCTAAAAAGTTTCCCCAAAGTGCCCATTGATTTTCCAAATTGCCTTAGGTTAGGTTGTGCCAAACAGGCAAAAACAAACACATTAAGAGACCAAAATGTTTGTTCATGTAATGAGCAGGGGGTCCCAGAGAGAAACTCTGGGTCACTCTTAGATTTACCATTCCTAATTTTCCAAAAGACAGTGAATATTAAAACAAAGCCCAGAGATTTCAATTTTCCAGAGTGAAGCAAATGATTAGCAAAAGACTCTGGGACACTTTGTCAGTGATCGCATGGAACTGATGTCAAATCTCAATTACAAAGAGACAGGAAGACAAACTCCTAGGAGAAAAACAAATCCAACAATAAAACTCTGGAGAGCCTCTACACAAAGAGAGCGATGGCTGAGATCCGAGAGGTTATTTTACATTTCTGCAGCTCCCAAGAATCCACCATGGAGACTATGAGCCTAAGGAACCTCTGTCCAGTACCGTTCATTGGCCTGAATTCCTGGAGCCTTGAGGGTCACAGGAGTCAATTCATCTTCAGAATCCCACTTCTGACATCAGGAATGTCATAGGAGAAACACCAGACTTACACTCTGTTGAAGTGAAAAGAAAGAGCTTTATTAAGGAATAGAGAGATTTGCAGATGGGGAGACACTGCTACACTTAGGCAGAGTATAGTAATGTTCTGAAATGAGAGCGGGGAGTAAGGCTTTTACAGGGTGCAGAAAACAAAGGCTACATGTTCACAGACATGGTGGGGTGCATGGCAAAAGTCATAGATGGGTTGCTAAATTACAATCTTTCTTAATCTTTTTTCACATTAGCAATTCTGTTTTTTAACATCCTGGAATATTCTGAACAAAATATTTTTCTGAGTACATATGGGTCCAACTTTCTATAACATCTGCATATCTAGTCCCTTCCTTTCATCTTAGAATAACAAGGATGCTTCAACCCTAAGTCACAGATATACAAACAGTCATATGGAAAAACAAAAGTGGAGTTAAGATCTTAGTGAGTGAATTAAAATAGAGTTTGATTTAAGTCCAGTTCAGCCATTCTAGTTGTGTGAAGCGCCTCAGGTTTATGGTCTGCTAACACAAAAGTAAGGGGGGAGGAAAAAAGCATTCCGAGTGGAGAGAGGGAGGAGATCCTAAGACAGAAAAGAGTTCGACATAATGATGAGGATGAAGACCAGAGTGATCTAGAGCAAGGATTAGCTAACTATAGCCCACAGGGCAACCTAGCCTGCTAAATATTTTTGTAAATAAAGTTTTATTGGAAAACAACTATGCCAATGTGTTTACATATTGTTTAGTTTGCTTTCACACAATGGCAGAGTGAATAATTGCAAAAGAGATTGTATGGCTTGAAAACCTAAAATATTTAATATCTGGCCTATCTTAGTTTGTTAGTACTGCTATATAAGAAATACCAGAAGTGGATGGCTTTAAGAAACAAATTTATATACTCACAGTTTAGGAGGCTAAAAGTCCGAATTCAGAGCACCAGCTCTAGGGGAAGGCTTTCTCTCTCTGTCAGCTCTGGGGAGATGTCCTTATTTCTTTTCAGCTTCTGTTCCTTGATTCCTTGGCAATCTTCTTATGGCATCTATCTTCCCCATTTGTCCTTGCTTTCTTCTTGATTTGTTCTTTTATATCCTCAAAAGTGATTGGCTTAAGACACGTCCTACACTGATATGGCTTCATTAACATAGCAAGGAAATATCTATTCCCAGTGATATTAGGTCCATAGGTATAAAGGTGAGGATTCACAGCACATAATTTTTCGGGAACACAATTCAACCCATAGCATGGCCCTTTACAGAAAAAGTTTGCTGAACCCTGACATAGAGAATGGAGAAGCCAGGGATATGGCTGGTGAAACAGAGCTTGAATCATGCAAGGCTCAAGTTAACTATTTTGACCATGCTATGGGCTATGGAAAGCCTCTGAATATTTTGAATAGGGAGTGTCATGATGAGGTAAATATTTCCAAAAGGGCACTCTGGCCTCTATGTGCTAAATAAATACACAGAAACATAGTGAAAATGAGGAGACTAGTTAGGAGGCTATTACATTATTACAACAAGGGATAATGGTAGCTGGATTTGGGTGGCTTCAGTGAAATCTAACTGAAGAAACAGTACGGAGGTAGAATCCTCAGAATTTGGGAATTTGTTTTATATGAGGATGGAGAAAGAGAGAGATCAAGTAATTTTTTCCTTTCCATATTTCTTCCCTCTGGAAACTGGGAAAAATGGAGTAGGAACACCTCGAGGTCTTTTAGTTTTAAAATGTCATAATTTTGCAATGTTACATTATGCATTGATAATTATGTTATTTGTGGTTATTACAGGCAGATTTCAGAGACATTGTGGGTTGGGTTCCAGACCACTGCCATAAATCAAGTCACACCAATTTTTTTATTTCCCAGAGTATATCAAAGCTATGTTTAGACTGTACTGTAGTCTATTAAGTGTGCAATAGCATTCTGTCTAAAAACAATGTACATACCTTAACTAAAAAATACTTTATTGCTAAGAAATGCTAACCATCATCTGAGCCTTCAGTGAGTTCTTGATCTTTTTGCTGATGGAGAGTCTCGCCTCAATGTTGATTGCTGCTGACTTATCTGGTTGGTGGTTGCTGAAGTGTGGCTGTGGCAACTTCTTAAAATAAGACAACAGTGAAGTTTGCCACATCAATTGACTCTTCCTTTCATGAAAGAGTTCTCTATAGCATGCAATGCTGCTTGATAACATTTTAACCACAGTAGAACTTCTTTCAAAATTGGAGTCAATCCTCTCAAATGCTGCCAATGTTTTAACAACTAAGTTTATGTAATAATCTAAATCCTTTGCAGTCATTTCAACAAGGTTCACAGAATCTTCACCAGGAGTAGATTCCATCACAAGAAACCACCTTCTTGCTCATTCATAAGAAGCAACTACTAATCCATTAATGTTTTATCATGAGATTGCAGCAATTCAGTCACATCTTCAGGCTCCACTTCTAACTCTTGTTCTCTTTCTATTCCTACCACATCTGCAGTTACTTCCTTCACTGAAGTCTTGAAACCTTCAAAGTCATCCACGAGGGTTAGAATCAATTTCTTCCAAACTCCTGTTAGTAATGATATTTTGGCCTGCTCCCATGAATCATAAACGTTCCTAATGGCATCTAGAATGATGAATCCTTTCTAGAAGATTTTCAATTTACTTTGCCCAGATCCATCAGAGAAATCACTATCTATGTCTGCTATAACTTTATGAAATGTCTTTCTTAAATAATAAGACTTGAAAGTCTAAATAACTCCTTGATCCATGGGCTGCACAATGGATGTTGTGTTAGCTGGCATGAAAACAACATTAATCTCCTTGTACATCTTTGTCAGAGCTCTTGAGTGACCAGGTACATTGTCAATGACCAATAATATTTTGAAATGAATTTTTTTTTTTCTTGAGCAGTAGGTCTCAACAGTGGGCTTAAAATATACAGTAAACATGTTGTAAACAGATGTGCTGTCATCCAGGCTTTGTTGTTCCCATTATAAAGCACAGGCAGAGTAGATTAACATAATTCTTAAGGGCCCTAGGATTTTAGGAATAGTAAATGAGCATTGGCTTCAACTTAAAGTCACCAGCTAGCTGCATTAGCCCCTAACAAGAGAGTCAGCCTGTCCTTTGAATTTTTGAAGCCAGGCATTGACTAATCCTCTTTAGCTATGAAAGTCCTAGATGGCTTCTTCTTCCAATATAAAGCTGTTTTGTCAACATTGAAAATCTTCATCAACTCTCTTAGCTAGGTCTTCTGGATGTCTTGCTGCTTCACCTTGCACTTTTATGTTATGGAGATGGCTTCTTTCCTTAAACCCCATGAACCAACCTCTGATAGCTTCAAAGTTTTCTTCTGTAGCTTCCACACCTATCTCAGCCTTCATAGAATTCAAGAGAGGTAAGGCCTTGCTCTGGATTAGGATTTGGCTTAAGGGAATGTTGTTGCTGGTTTAATCTTCTATCCCAGACCACTAAAACTTTCTCCATATCAGCAATAAGGCTGTTTCACTTTCTTGTCATTTTTGTGTTAGCTGGAGTAGCACTTTTAATTTCCTTTAAGAACTTTTTCTTTGTTTTCACAACTTGGCTAACTGTTTGGCACATGAGGCCTAGCTTTCTGCTTATCTCGGCTTTTGACATGCCTTCCTTACTAAGCGTAATCATTTCTAGCTTTTGATTTGAAGCAAGAGACATAAGACTCTTCCTTTCACTAGAACACTTAGAGGCCATTGTAGGGTTATTAATTGGCCTAATTTCAATATTGTCGTGTCTCAGAGAATAGGGAGGCCTGAGGAGAGGGAGAGAGATGGCGGAAAGGCCAGTTGGTGGAGCAATCAGAACATATATAAAGTTCACCATCTTATATGGATGCTGTTTGTGGCACTTCAAACTAGTTACCATAGCAACATCAAAGATCACTGATCACAGATCACCATAACAGATATAATAATAACGAAAAAGTTTGAAATATTGCAAGAAGTACCAAAATGTGACACAGACACAAAGTGAGTACATGTGGTTGGAAAAATGGTGCCAATAGACTTGCTTGATGCAGGATTGCCACAAACCTTCATTTTGTAAAAAAATGCAATAAAACGAGGTACGCCTGTATTGTAATTTTAAACTTACAATTTAAGGTATATTAGATAGAATTATCAGAAAGTTAAAAATCATGATTATCCAGTGAATATAAAATGAATATGTATCAAAGATATTATTTAACACATTAATAAATGAGGGTCTCAATAAGATGTTATAAATTGATTCAGAGAATGTTTAAGAAATATATCTATATCTATCCATCCATCTGAAAATTTAAAAAGAATATTAGGATAATACTGCTGGATTAGATAGAAAACTAGTTAATGTCTACAGGACGATTAACTTTTGGGGTTATGTATTCTTCCAGACAGAAACTATTTACATCTCTAAAGGACAAAAACTTTTAAGTTAACCTCTGCCCCTACAGAGTCATAACATTGCTCAAACAGCCAGATACCAAGCCCAGTGCTCCACTGAAAGAACACTCAGTAATCTTTTTTGCCTATTTTTAAGACGTTTATTATTTTTCTGTTAGATATATTATGGTGTCCTATGAGTGGAATAAATGGGTTTGCTCATTCCAGCATAGTAAAGATTTACAATAATTCTATTTCTATTTTGATTTTGTCATATTTGAATTTAAGTGAGGGATAAACAAAAGAAGGCTTAGACATAAGAACAATATCAGTTGGAAAGCCAAAAAAAAAAAACCCATGCCGTCTAAGTCGATTTCGACTCATAGCAACCGTATAGGACAGAGTAGAACTGCCCCATAGGGTTTCCAAGGAGGGCCTGGTGGATTTGAATTGCCGAACTTTTGGTTAGCAGCCAAGCTCTTAACCACTGCACCACCGGGGCTCCATCAGGTGGAAAGTGAGTTTTATATAGAACGATGGTTGGAGTATTTTTTTTGGATTTTAAGTGTAAGTTTTCCATTACTAGAATAATCACTCAAACTTTGTTTTAAATCCAAAAGCATAACTTTAAATACATAAACTGAAATTTGTGGTGGGAAAAAATACTCTACTTCTTAAAGCTGAGAGGAAAATTAATGATGCCCTACTGTGGCCAAAAGCAAGATTTAAGAATATTTTCCTCAGATGTTTCATATGACTTTGGCTTGCCTAGTTGGCAGCTTCATAATTTGAACATATCCTGCTGTGAACTGAAAAGCTGACCCATTTTTTAAGAGCAGACTATCAGGATTGAGTTTCTAGCACCAGTTGTACTGTGTGTGTTGAGCTCATGTTTTTCTCATCTAGTAGTCACACTTACGGACAGATTTTCTTTCATATGGCTAACTATGAAGCATATGTAATTAAATTTTTTAACACTCCATGTTTGCTTTAAATTTTTACGTCTTTTCTAAGGAGACCTTTGTGGGCAGTAACTTGTATCATTATTCGTCTCACTTGCCAGTGGAAGTCTGAGCCATGAGAAGCCAGCATAAGGCTTGTGATGTCCCAGTACACAAATAGGAGAAGCTATGAATGCATTTTCCCCAGGAGTTGAAGGAATCAATTCATGGGAATTTAGCATCAGCCTGGAATTTGGATTCTTGAGAATGTATTTTCAATGTCAAAAACAAAAATTCTGAGATGAATAATTTTGTAGAGGAATTTTAAGAATCTGGCTTTTTAACAGGTGTTGCTCATGACTAATGGGGTGTCCTATTGTGAACTTGGATAAGGTAACTCCCAAAGGCAATTTCATGCAATCGGGTGAGAAGGAGGTCATATCACTCTGTAGTATCAGATTTGGGATATGGAAATAGAATTATTCCCAAAGTAAAGATTTGTCTTACATGTACTAGTAAGCAAGCTCAAAGGCCCTGTTCTCTTTTTCTCCTTGGTAAAACTAATGCAAAAGTCAGAAAAAAATTAACGATTTTTTACTGAATTCAGTTCTAACAAATAATTAAAATGGTTTCTCTGGCTTGTGGCATGCATATTGGTTGTCCTCACAAGCTAATTCATTGGATTATATTCAAAAGCCTCCCTCATTTTGCACTGGTCATTCAGAAAAACAAAATGGTACCTTTTCACAAGTGCCTGGGAGACCAGGGAAATTGGAGTAATTTTTTTTTATTTCTTTTTTTTTAATAATTGATTTTTATTTTGCCATTGTTTTTGAAAATTTACACATTAGAACATACACCAATTCAACAATTTCTTTATGTACGATCCACTGACATTGATTACATTCTTCAAATTGTGTAACCATTCTCACCCTCCTTTTCTGAATTATTCTTCCTCCATTAACATAAACTCGCTGTTCCCTAAGCTTCTTATCTAAACTTTCTGGAGTAATTCTTCATTGGTGAGGAAGATTTCATGTTGCTTTACTACCTATCTTGAAGGAAAAAAAAAGTAGTTTTCTGTAAAAAAAAATTTGACATTACCTAAGACAGATCTCAATTCCTTAAAACATAAAAATTATTTATTAAATAGTGAGCCGTTATAAAATTTTGTTTTAATGCCATGGATTTTTTTTAAGGTAGAAGTAATTCCTGAATTCAATTTCATGTATGTCATGAAATGAATTGTGTCCCCCAAAAATATATGATGTAAATCCTAACATCTATGTTTGTGGTTATAGTCCCATTTGGGAACTGGTTTCCTTTGTTATGTTAATGAGGTAGGATTAGTGTAGGGTGTATCTTGAGCCAATCTCATTTGAGATATAAAAGAGATTAAACAACTAGCAGAGCAGAGATGAGGGAAGAGAGATGCTCAGCCACATGAAGATCGCCCAGGAGCAGAAACTCGAAGAGACAAGGACCTTCCTCCAGAACCAACAAAGAGAGAAAGCCTTCCCCTACAGCCAGTATCCTGAATTCAGACTTCTAGCCTCCTAAACTGTGAGAAAATAAATTTGTTTGTTAAAGCCACTCATTTGTGGTATTTCTGTTATAGTAGCAGTAGATAACTATGACAATATCTATAGGGAAGAGCTCCAAAAGCTACTTCACTTTCTTCAGCAATATTCATAACTAGAAAGAATCTGGTGTATATATGTAAATATTTCAACATTAAGGTATACACATTTTCGTGTAACAGTCACACATTTTTACTGGATTTTAGCTTCTGAATGTGCTTGTTAGGGAAAATTCTTTTTCTTCCCTAAAGGCTTAAGAGAATGCATACTATTTTTCCAAGTTTAGAAAGAAGCTACATTGCCTACATCCAAGTTATTCCTATTTTCTTTATCTCGGTCAGGCATGAAATCTTCCAAGAAGTGAATGGTAGATCTCAAGGAGTATGGAAATTTTTCTTCCATACAGAATGAGAGCCACCTAAACTAAGATGCTGTAAACTATCCAGGTAATATCCAGTTTCATCTTTCTTAATAGTAATAATGATAGCAGTGATGATGAGGATGGCAACAGTAGTATTAAGTTTAACCAAGCTTTTGGTATGTGTCAGCACAGTGCTAAGCACTTAACATTACTTCATTTACTCATAGCCATGAGGTCTGCACACATAGAGGGAGCACTCACTTAACCAGAAGTTACCAAAGAACCCACTCGTGGGGAATTTGTAGACAAACCATAATGTGACTCACGATATTAACAAAAATCTTACAATCTCTTGTTCCATCCTAAACATAGGCAAATTTTACATTCTATATATATATATATATATATATATGTATGTATATATATGCTTATATATATTTATATATATATACTAATTGCTATATATATACACGTATATACACAT
>NW_004444258.1:449904-483280 GCF_000243295.1 Trichechus manatus latirostris
ATATATATATATATATATGGATCCCTGCTGGCATAGTGGTTAAGTATTTGGCTGCTAATCATAAAGCCAGCAGTTTGAATCCACCAGGAGCTCCCTGGAAACCCTATGGGGCAGTTCTACTCTATCCTACAGGGTTGCTGTGAGTTGGAATCCACTCAATGACAATGGGGTTAATGGTATATATACACATTCTATATATGTTCTGTATATAGTCTATATATATTTGTTTTACTATTAAAATAATATTTTAAATCACTTAGCAATAAAAAATTGTATTTTCTATAATCAATATCCTCTATGCAACATTTGAAACTCACTTTCACTGAAACAGTCTTTCTACATGAAGTAAAAAACCATCAGAGATTTAAAAAATTATGTGTTAGGCCAATTTAATGAGCTAATCACTATCATTAAGATGAACAATGGATTAATTCTTCTCATACAAGATTTTTGTCCTGTCACGATGTCTTTGCTGCTTTTCCTGAAAATTTCCCTATGAGTTAAAAAACCTGCACCTTCCACAGTTTAACCACACAGAGGTTAATGCAACCAGAGTTTAAAAAAGTGGTAAAGGATTTTGAGGCCATAGTTCAGAATCTTCTTAAGTACTCTCCTTGACACCATCTGCTGTGTAAGTCTATGTGGTTAACTCCTCTATGAATCCCTGTAAGTAGGAAACCTGTACATAAAACAATTTTGGTTATGCTCCATTGGCCTTTTATCATCCTCAACTTAGATCAGTGGAAGGTAAGAGTTTATAGGACACAGACTCTACATGTTCAGTTTTAAGACTCATTGTCTTCATTTACACGCTCACAGAATTAAGTCTTTATGTCCACTCTGCATACATAGCCCAGTAAAGGAAAAATGTAGATTTGCTTTACAGCAATATTTCTTAGGAATCGCTAATGTCAAAACAACTTTTCTTTAAAATTTTCAAGAAAAGTGACATTCTGAAAGGATTTGACACGTTCCATAGACTTCTTTATCCCAGCACTTCTAACAGCACTTGCTGTGTATCTCAAAGGTTCTAATACTTCAAATTACAAAGTCTAAGACAAAATGTAACTCAGAAAAGTATCAAAACCAGCTGCCAAGCATTGGCCAGAAGGTAGGTAAGGAATGTATCATTAAGGAAATGGAGATATTTAGGAGAATTTAATGGAATAAGAGCATTAATATTGTCATGGATTGAATTGTGTCCCCCAAAAATGTCTGTCAGCTTGGTTAGGTCATGATTCCCAGTATTGTATGACTGTGTTATCTGATGTGATGTCCTTATGTGTTGTAAACTCTATCACTATGATGAGAGTATATGTGATCTCCTTATGTGTTGTAAATTCTGTCACTGTGATGAGGTTATACTGATGAGGTTGACGAGATCAGATAGTGTCTTAATGCAATCTCTTTTGAGATATAAAAGAGAGAAGCGAGCAGAGACACATGGGAACCTCATACCACCAAGAAAGCAGTGCCGGGAGCAGAGCATGTCCTTTGGACCTGAGATTCCTGCACTGAGATGCTCCCAGACCAAAGGAAGACTGATGGATCACAAGGACCTTCCTCCAGAGCCGACAGAGAGGGAGAGACTTCTCCTGGAGCTGATGTCCTGAATTTGGACTGTGAGAGAATAAATTTCTCTTTGTTAAAACCATCCACTTGTGGTATTTCTGTTAGAGCAGCACTAGATGGCTAAGACAAATATCTCTGAGTGATTTTTTTTGTATGACCCAAGACAAACCCAGGCACATAAAAAAAATGGGGCCCTTAGACATAACTTGAAGCTTTTCAGCCTTCATGCTACTAGGACACTCTTAGTACTATAGGAGGATCTTCTGTTATGCCATATTATTGTCATATGAGCATTTACTCATTTAAGAGATAAATTGGACAACAATTAGGGTCATATTACATTTCCTACAGTGGTTTTGAGAAGGACCGTTCTAGTAAGGGAAAGTGGAAGAAAAGAGGGACTGGGGTGTCTTGGAAGAGGCTTCCACATGTTCAGGGCCAGTGACCTCTCAGTCAGGTCAGAGCAGAAGGAACCTACAAAAATCAGAATTATTTTCATTTTGGTAAGATGACTTTACCCTATTCTGAAACATTCACGGAGTTACTGATGAGTAAACACTCTTCTCCATTACCATAGAAAGAGGGAGAAGAGTTAATATCAAGGGAAAATAGAAACAATATCGCTTTACATCCCCCTTAGCCTTTCACCTACTTTATAATCAAAACTAGAGGAGGAAAATAGATCTGTTTATCCAGTCTTTCCTTTCTTTTCACTCCTCTCCCCATTGACTGACAGTTTTGAAGTCCACACTCAAAGCACATTGTCTGGGCATCCCTGTCAAAGGATCCACTAGAGTTAGTTCTGCTGCCATAATGCAATTTTTCCTATCACTGCACCTTTGTTCTGTCACCTCTCTCTTTTGAACTTTATAAATTATAGATAAGAATTTCACAAAGATGGTTTAGAGGCAATAGCACGATAGACACCATAGACAAAAATTTTCAAAAAACACACATCAACTCAACTGAAGACAGATATGATTTCTTTAGAGATTCCTTAGGACGCAGAGCAATGGAAAACAGTCCTTAACATAATACAGCCTATCAGCTTGTTTTTCAATTTCAGATTTTTGAAAAGTCATGGACCACTCCAAAGCTGTTGTGGAGTATTTTCACAGTATTTTTTTCTCTCAGTAAACAGTGACTCTGCACTTTATATGTCATCTAGAGAAATCTATCTTGGGATTAGTTTTGCATGACACTCTTCATCATATGAAGAAGCGAACAGCGAAGCTGTAAGATAATTTTTGTACATAAAGTTCATCCTTGAAATATATTTTCTAATGTGCTGTGAGTTATGAAAACACTCATAATGTGCCCTTGTGCCAATAAGAATATTAATTCACTGGCAGTTGAACTGAATTTGTACAGTCTCCTAAGGATTATAGCTATATTATGTAGCTATTTATCATCTTTCAAATATAATTTAATAAAACAACAGGTTGATTCGAATATTGTGTACTTCACATTGAACATGGGTATGGGTCAGTTAGAAAAGCCTCAGTTCTATAACAGACCCACTTTCCTGCTTGCAGGAAAACACAACATGGAATTTAAACTTTCGTGTCCTACTCAATAGCATTACAAAAACACTTAAGACTGTTAAAACTCTTTCAAGAGTTCATAAAGAATTATTGTGCAGTTGTATGGCAAATGTAGGGAGTTAACTGATAGACCAAAGTAGTCCCTAGATCCGAACCTAATTTATATGCGTTTCCAAAAAGACAATCCCTACAGCGGGGGGGGGAATAAGGCTTCTAGAACACACTGGAGCCACTCAATTACTTGTTGGCTCTTCGATACATTGAATAAATTCTGTAACTTTCAAGATCACACAGTTTCTTTTTGTGATTTTTATCCCCATGCCCGCACCTGCACTTCTGTTGTGCTTGGATGACAAATGTGACAGCTCTGATTAAAATGATTGTGAGCTCTGTGCAATTTGGAGTTCTCTTGTTTTCCTTTCTGTACAGTTTTGTTTGGCCTCCGTGACCCAGATGTAGGGTGACACCAATCTTATATACTTTAATAATACTTCCTATAACTGAAAGAATACACCACCTGGGTTTGATTCTTACAGATTTATTTAGATAATCTCCCATCATTGCCCAGTATCGTTAGAGTTAGAGCACTGGCTTTCAAATCTACTTTTAAAAAATGGTATCCAACCGTCCATCCGTCCATCCATCATACATTTGTTGAGTGTCTCTACATTTAAGCCACTGTATTAGCTGTTATGGAGTTTGCCATAATGTAAAAAATACAGTAAAATCTGCAAAAGCCAGAATCTGCATAAGGTGGAAACTTGTCAGAGAAGGGAAACTCAAATATTTTCCACTAAAAGAAGTGATAGAAAAGTGGTAAGACTGCACCCTGTCAAGGGAGGAAAACTTATAAGACCCAGAAAAACAAGTCAGTCCCTGCAAGTTCTGGCTTTCACAGGTTTCACTGTAGCTTAAAAGAGTATGATTCTTAGTTTACGAACTCATATAAGCGAAATTAAAACACATGTGTGTATACATATATATAAATATTCTTTAAAGCCAACTTTGAGGTCTCATCCTGCCAAGCTGGAAGATAATTCAGCATCAGTCATTACTAGGCTCCCCTTCCAAAGCTGTGCAAAGGTCTTGGAGTTTTACATAAGCTCTAAAGCATCAGGAGGTCCTTTGGGTCACTTTGGTCGTTTGTCTACACTGGTCACCGATGAGATACATGTGGTTGTAGCCTAAATGAACCCATCAGGATTGACCATTATGATCCTGCTCTGCCACCTTTCCGTGGAGCCCTGGTGGCACAGTGGTTAAGCGTTTGCCTGCTAATCAAAAGGTCAGCATTTGGAATCCACCAGCTGCTCCTTGCAAACCCTATGGAGCAGTTCTACTCTGTCCTGTAGAGTCGCTATGAGTTGCAGTCAACTCGACGACAATGGGTTTGGTTTGGATTTTTGGACGCCGCCTTTGGAGATAGACTTTTTTTTTTTTTTTAATTGTGCTTTAGGTGACAGTTTAGCGCACAAATTAGTTTCTCACTAAAAAATTTATACACTAATGGTTTTGTGACATTGGTTGCAATCCCCACAATGTGTCATCACTCTCCCCCTTTCCACCTTAGGTTCCCTGTGTTCATTCAACCAGTTTTCCTGTCCCTTCCTGCCTTCTCATCTTTGCTTTTGGGCAGGTGTTGTTCATTTGGTCTCATACTTGATTGAACTAAGAAGTACATTCCTCACTTGTGTTATTGTTTGTTTTATAGACCTGTGAAATCTTTGGCTCAAAGGTGAACTTTGGGAGTGACTTCAGTTCTGAGTTAGCAGGGTGTCCAGGGGCCATAGTCTCAGGGCTTCCTCCAGTCTCTGTCAGTCAGACCAGTAAGTCTGGTCTTTATTTGTGAATTTGAATTTTGTTCTACATTTTTCTCCCACTCTGTCCCAGAACCTCTGCTGTGATCCCTGTCAGAGCAGTCGATGGTGGTAGCTAGACACCATCTAGTTCTTCTGGGCTCAGGCTGGTGGAGGCTGTGGTTCATATGGTCCGTTAGTCCTTTGGACTGGTATTTTCCTTGGGAGACAGATACTTTTGGCAAGTTCTAGTGGCTCAAAACTGACCTCTCTCAGTGGACTGTACATCATTCCTTCTAGGGGCTCTGCCAGGAGTAAGGTGCTGTTCTCCTGCACCCCACAGACCTCTATTTGATTCCCAGTCTGGAAGGATGACTTTTCTCCACCTTATCCCCACAGGATACTGAGCATAATCTATTTGTTGACTCAAGTTTTAGGAAAATGAAGCTGCATAAGGAAACATTGAGCAGGCAATTTGTGTCTTTTGTCCTATGACATCAGTCACAATCCCAAAAGGAGAATGGGAGAGAAACATCAGAATTCCCAGAAAATGTCCTGACCTTTGTTTTCATTGGACTATCCTAGAAATAATCTCTATGGTTATACAAATGTCTTAAACCCAACTGACCTAAGCATGAATTACCTATATGTACCAAATTTTGTGCTGGATGTAGAAAATACAAAGCTAAAATAAACAGTACCTGCTTTCAAAGAACCCAAGGTTGCCTTCTTACTCCTATTCTCATATTTTGCATATCTGTTGGGCATATTTCCTACACACCTCTGTGTTCCCCTTGCAATTGAAGCAAATAAAAATGTTAAAGGGTAGTCAATTTGAAGAGTACAAAGATGTTTAAAAGTTTATATGAACATCGTTAGTGTAACTTTTGGCACACGAGCTCTCAAATCCCTTTATTCTCAACTCTTAAAAACCTAGCATAGTTAAAACAGCTTGGACCACTTTCTTGAAAAATTTAAATGGTCCTTTCTCAGTCCTCATCTTTGATTCTTCCTAAAGGTTTGCTTCTTTTGAACACCTCGCCCTTCTTGAAATTTCTCTTCTCTTGGTTTGGGTTCCAGTACTCTCCAATGTTTGAATTTCCCTTCGTTGTGCTGACTCTTACTCTTCTGTCTCCTTTACTGATTTCTCCTCTTCTCCTTTCAAGTTCTGGTTCCACCCACCACCTTGACTTTGTACTCAGTTGTAGTTTCTTCTTTCTTTAAGCTCATAGCCTTGATGAGTTCATCCAATTACAGGGCTTCAACCATCATCTCTTAAAAGAATTCCTAAAAGAATACCATATTCCTTGTCCATTACCTACACTCCAGTTTCCCATTTCCTAAGTGCCAACAGGGTATTGCCCCTGAAAAGTTTCAGTATTATCTGGACATCCCCATGGCTCAAGAGCTGGCTCTGATTGTTAATGTTTGATAGCTTTAATAAGTCGTTCAACCTTCTAGATATCAGTAACCCTCCACTATAGAATGAGATTGGGCCAGATGATCTCAAAAGTTCCAGGCAGTTTCAAAAAGTCGATGTTAATTTATTTGTGAATATGAATTTCTCTTCCTCTACCTCAAAACGCTTATTCTTATCCACTCTCCAGTTTCTGTACCATTTTAGATTTTGAACTGTTTTATATTATCTTTCACCAAGTTTTTTCTGTCTTCAAAATGTTTCTTTCCATTTGATTCCCAGTGTCACTCTCCTCTGCCACGTCTACCATGCTCTAATTTAGCCTTCCCTTTCCTACTAACCCAAATCTTTTTTATACCTTTCTGAAAACAATATTTTTATCATGTCATTCCCTGTGCAAAAATCCACAATACTCTTATTACCAATGAGTAATTATTGTCTTTCATCAAAGTACACCTAATGGAAAAAACAGGTGCATGCATATCCCTTACAAGAGATCCAGAAGCCTAGCCTAAGGAGCCCTCTGCAAGTATATAAATAATCTTCTTTTGTTTTAAAACAAAATCCACTTAACAATGTTTTAAAATGGATTTTTCAGTTTACTTCATAGTGTATCCATATATTATCCATGATATATCCAAGGATATGTTTGGGATGGTATACTGAAGTTCTTAGCCATTCAGCTTCTAGAGACAGATGTGCACTTGACTCCCACTCCACTCTAACTAGCTAGGTAATCTTGGACAGAAAACAGTCTCTTTGCTCCTTGATTTTTCCCATCTGCCAAATGGGGATAATAGTAGTACCTACTATGTAATATTGCTATGAGGATTAAGTAGTGAATGTGAAGTGTTCAGCGTAGCTTCTAACTCACTGTAAGCACTCAGTTGAATGCTTAGGGCCCCTGAATCAATCACTTCAGGTTAAATCCTGGTTCTAGCCTTTGCCAGATATTTGACCTTAGGCAATTTGCTTAACCTTTCTGAGTTCCCTCATCTGTAGAAATGATAGTACTTACCTCTTGGGGCTGCTATAAGGGGTAAGTAAATTAATCTGAGGTGGATTTACCATAAAACTAATTAAGTTTAAGCTTCATGGCCTCTGACTTCCACAGGCTCCTTCCCAGACCTTAGGAGGAGCCCTAGAAATCTATTTATATAGTTATATTTCTATAAAATTTGCAAAATAAGAAATTTTATCCACATTTGGTTAAGACTAGTGGTTGTTTTTACTCCAACTTCCCCTCCATCCCAATTCCCCTCTGGGTGGGTGAGGTTGGAGTGGCCCCTGGTATTTTTGGGATGTGGCTAATGAAAAGTGAGTTGGGGATTCATTTAGTCTAGGCTTATGGGGACATTATTTTCTGGTTCATGTTACTTTCTGTATAATTTAGTCATTGCTAACTGTCCCTAGTGTAACCAGACACTTCCAGGTGTGCTCGGCGCGGCTAGAAAGACACGAAACAGTGTAAGTGGAAGAAGCAGCTTTATTTAGTTGGCCAGTGTCATGGTTTGAATTACGTCCCCCAAAAAATGCGTGTATCAGTTTGGCTGGGCCACGATTCCTGCTACTGTGTGATTTTCCTGTATGTTGTAAACCTGCCTCTATGATGTTAATGAGGGAGGATGGGTGGCAGTTGTGTTAGTAAGGCAGGACTTGATCTACAGGACTGGATTGTGTCCTGAGGCAATCTCTTCATCAAGAAAGCAGTGCCGGGAGCAGAGCGCGTCCTTTGGACTGGGGTCCCTGCGCCAAGAAGCTCCTAGTCTGGGGGAACACTGATGAGAAGTCCAAGAGAGAGAGAAAGCCTTCCCCTGGAGCTGACACCCTGAATTTGGACTTTAAGCCTACTTTACTGTAAGGAAATAAACTTCTCTTCATTAAAACTATCCACTTGTGGTATTTCTCTTATGGCAACACTAGATGACTAAGACAGCCAAGTAAAGGAGCACACTGGGACTTGGGTCGCCAAGGTGGTTTTCTGAACAATGGCCCAAAGGGTTTATATGGGCACAGTAAAATTGGGTCTGGGGACTTCAGGGACGTCCCAAGGTGGAGTCAACCTGCTGATTGGTTTGGCCCATAAAGGCGTTCCTGGAGTGGTCCGATCTTCTGCGGCTGCTCAGTCTAAGAGGGGGGCCACAAAGATGGCGTTTTGCCCACATACGGGGTGTAGACAGGGGTGTGTTTTTCAGCCTCTGACGTCAATAGGTCATCCAAGGGACACGGTTGTGGGTATTGCGCATGTCAGGCGGGCAAAACCAGGTTGCAGATCAGTTTCAACTGGTCTTGAGACCCCTAGTCTCTTGTTTTCCTTAACTGAACTGGAACAGGAAGTATTCCGAAGTAAGGAGATATCTTAAAGACAGGGGGTTAGTTCCTACATTACCTAATAAGGAGATAGCTTACATGCAAGGAGTTAGTTCTCATATCACATAGGATGGCAGTCACCACCCCTTGCTTATTCAAGATGTCCGGCATGCTGTCCACCTCACTAGTGTAGAAGTGACTTCCAGGAATACTGCTATCTCCATCTGTGCATGACTAAGAAAGTGGAGGGCCAGGGATTACAGTATGAGCATATTCTAAGTGCCCGGTGCTGAAATATGTGGACAGTGGTGGATAAATTAGGTTTGAAATTCCTAGAACCAGAAGCTGATCTGTGGAAAATTCTCTCTTCTCTCCGTAATGCATAATGCATATCTAATTATAAATGCATAATACTTTCATTTTCTTTTTCATACATATATCATATCTTATAAAGTTCTAAGACACCATTTTAACTGCAAAGACATTTTGGAATGTTTCAGTAAAGCAAGTGAGAAACTATAGGCTTCTGATATGGACATATATGAAAAGCTACTTCTTTTGTCATCTTTAAATTTATTAAAGAATGAAGTAAAATTTCAAATAAAACTTAAAGAAATGGGAAACTAAAGTGTTAGGGTGAGTGAGGATATCAATATAAATTATTCTGATATTGAGAAGCAAATTATAACAAAAAATACTTTAGATCTTTTCAAAATTAGTCATTAATTAAAAGAAAGAGACAAAGTTTAAATATAAAAATAAATATGCTCTTGGATTGTTGGATAATCCAGTTAATGAAAAGAAGTGAATCGTGTACACATTGGAAAAGGATTTACATTTCTTGCTGATCGGATAACATAAGACATGCATAACCACCACTACAACAAAGGATTCCAATAACAAACTGGTTAATGATCAATTCAGTGAGTGTGACTTTTTCCTGTGCGTGCACACACGCGCATATCCACACACAATTTGTAAATCCCTGACATCCTACAGTTTGTTAATTAATTAATTAATATTTAATTAATTAAAGGTGTCCGCTGGTGGCACAGTTAAGCATTTGGCTGCTAACTGAAAGGTTGGTGTTGTGAGTCCACCCAGGAGGGCACCTCAGAAGAAAGGCCTGGTGATCTACTTCCAAAAAAATCAGCCATTGAAAACTGTATGGAGCACAGTTCTGCTCTGACACCCATGGGATAGCCATGAGTTGGAATTGGTTCTGCCGCAACTCGTTCTGCTTTTGGTTTTTATCTACTAAAATATGGTAGAAGCTTTCCCAAACTTGAAAAAACTTTGGAATAGTTACATGACATTATCAATTATAATTTGTAAAGCCAAAAATAACTTTTCTAAACTATTAGTAATAAAAACAAATTTTGAGTAATCTTGCTAGAGTAAAGTCTAAATTATTTTTCTCTTCTCACTGTGGAAAACAATATCACTAAATCTTTGTCATAGGAAATGGCGATCAAAAAAAGGAAAGCAAAAAAAAAAAAAAGAAGCAGAAAAGTTGTTATAGTAATGTGTCTGGCGTATTGTGTTTTCTTTCTTTTTTTTTTTTCTTCTGGAATTTGGTATGTTTTCGGTTTCATCACCTTTTTAAAATTTGTTCTGAGGTGTAAGTTATATACTGTGAAACGCACGTATCTGTTTTCCCCACTTTTAAAATGTGTGATTTATTGTTACTTCTTTTCTCATTTTAGATAAACTCTCACTTTCATACTTAATTTTATGCTTATAATTTTGTGTTCTTTTTCTTGAAGGTACCCTCACTTCAATTGCATAAGCTTCAAACCCTATAAAATCTGGATCCAACCTGACAACTTTGTGGAGGAGTACCTGGCACAGAGGAAGCCCTTAATCAATGTCCACTGTGATTGCTGTCTTGCATGTTTTAAATTTCTTAGCACTGGGTGAAATCATGCATTCAAGGGGAGGAGTCTCCAGATTTGAGAGTGATAACTTGACTTATCGAGTTCAAATTCCTTTGCTCAACATTCAAAGCCTTCATTTTTCTGCCTCAACTACCTCTTATGCAAACATTTGCCGTTGCCCTCAAGTTGTATCAGCTGTAGCCTTGGTTCTATTTTGTCTGTTTTCTGCTCATTTCTGACACTTCGCCTTTGCTATTATCTAGAAAAATATAAATTGACACAGGAAAATCTTTTCATGTAGATAGATCAGATTACAAATCTTACCAGTTACCAGTTGCCTTCAAGTTGATTTCGACTCACAGCAACTAAAGCATATGCTCAACTTTGTAAAATTTATGAACTTATGTAGAGAAAACATAAATCTACAATAAAATTTTAAATATTGGTTATCTCTGAATGGCATGTGGTTATTATTTTACATTTCATATATGTCTGTATATTTCAAGTTTTCTACAATAAACACGTATTCAGAAAAAAATTACTTAAAAATTAAATAGATCAGATATATTTTACATAGTTATTTTTAAAGAGGAAAAAGCACTTTGAACGAAATGTGCCCTTATTCAGACTTTCAATAAGCTATTTTTATGAATGTGCTTTTCTAATTGGAGCTTAAAGGCAGGAACCTGGCATTCCTGTGATCTACTCTCAGAAGTGGTATTAACTTATTCAGTAGCCTTAAGCTCTTCACTTAACCTTTTAGCTCACCCTTTTTATAGAGAGAATAATAGGCATTCTTAAGAATTACAATGGCAAATTAGCTTAGGTTTGTAAAGTGTTTTAAAGATGAGACCTTTTATTAAAAAGCTTTGTAATTTTTCATATTATTTAAGGAAATAATGAGGATGGTAATTAATTATCCTAAGTGTCTATGTTCACATGGTAAAAGAAAACAGAACTTCTTTATAATGTGCAGAGGGAAAGCTTGGAATGGAGACAAAATGGCTTGGTGAATGAAAGCAGGCATTTTTGAAAATAAGAGTCGGGGAAAACAGTAGGATATGTGTTCTTTCTCTAGGACCCATGCAATTATCGATTTATTGACATATTGGTTGATTTGATTGATTGATTTTTGAGGTTGAGCGAGGATTGAGGAGGCCGGGATGAGAAGAAAGACAATGTTCTATGTAATAGTAATTAAAATATGAATAGGAGAGGGAGAATTTAAAACACTAGTAATTGAGAAATAATTTTAATGAAAGCCTCCTCCATGTGAGGCAAGCTAACAGCATAATGCCACTTAAATAGCATCTTTCTACTGATCAAAAATAAAATTCTCTAAACTTAACCCAACTTGAGCTTACCCTAGTGGAGGTGATGATACTCTTATAATCTTTGAGAGTTAAAAAAAAAAAAAAAAAGGTCAAAAATGAAATGCTGATTAAAGTCAAATGGTTTTGAAATAACTTCTAGAAGCAAATGTTGCCAACTTTTATCTTTATAAATCATTTGCTTCTAGCAAATCAAAATATATTAGAGGAAAAAAACATATGTTTTTTAAATCATCAAAAGGGTAGGCAAAGAAAATAACATTATAGACAGAACTGGAGGACAGCATTTTCCCTAAGGGTGTAAGGGACTGCTTAAATGCTGACAAAAGGCCTGTTTAATTGTTTAAGAAAGTAGATTATGTCTTTGATTTCTTTTAAGGGACGCAGAGTTCGAAATCAGTAGTGAACATGTGGTTTGTGTTGAGTTCATGTCAATGCAATTCATTCCAGGTCTTATGTCTCCAACTGTCCTGTTCCTATCAGCACCAGAAAAAGGGGAGACAAAAACTTGGGCATTTGAGAAGCAGAATGTAGTCCATAGGATGGTGTATGACCTTGCCCCTGCCCTGCAGTGGTACCACATCCTCACCTTAATCCCTACCCTGCCTAAAGTCGCAAGGGGGCTCCTCTCGTGCTGAGCAATTGTTGTGGAAGTACAAGAGCTGTCAAAGGCAATTTCTACAAAGTGGGGTGTCACCTTCCAGGCCCAAATCCTGAGACCTAGCCCAATAGTTTCACACACTCTCACCTGCACCCAAGGAACCTCTCTCCTTTTATAAAGGCTTAGGGAGGGTTTGTCTTGCACCTTCTGGCTCTAATTTTGTTCTTTGGAACACTAGCCTAAACCAACAGCAAGTTCACTCCAGGTTTGCAATTTTCCTGACCTTCCTTTACCTCCTTTGCTGTTTTAAAGAACAATGAGGGGAAGCCTAACTCAGTGTTAGGAAGTGTTTTTACATATTTGCTGAGAATATGATTTACAAATATCTTTTGGCTATGTCAGGAAAGACTTAAGAGTTTTTCAAAAGTCATAGATTTGTAGCTTTTGTTACATTGAGAAAGAGATGCACTTATCCAAGGGTCTTTGCCTTCATTTCAAGAATATGAATCAGCTATTTCTCTGATTTTCTCTGTCAGCAATGCCCCAATCACTAAAAGGAAAGGATAGCATAAGCGTGGAAGGTAAGTTTGATCCCAATAGATCTTACGATTCTTGTTATTGAAAGCCTGATCTCTGGGAGTATAGATATTTGGCTAGCTATTCAGTAAAGACTCATTATTCTATGATGAATATTAATAGTAGTAAAACGATTAACTATTGTGAGATAACATCAGGGTACAGTATGATATGTATTTAATCTAACATCTTTTAAAGTTTGTCCTTTAAACTAAAGACCTTGACCTTCAGAGATGTCTAGGTTATCTTTCTCAGTGTATTTTTCATCTGCTTTGCATAAGCAAACAAATTTGAATAGCAAGTTAAAACTGAACTGAACCCTGGAAAGTCTTCAGGCTTTTTTTTTATCATGAACTCACAGTTATTAAGTTGGTTGGGAAGTTAAGGAATATAATGGTTCACTTACCTGAATAAAATTCCGAGGGAATTAGAAGAAAGTAAAGTTTAAGAGAAGAAAGCTGATGTCCACTGGCTCACAGACACAATCTTGTGACCTTTCCCTCCACTTTATTAACTCCCTTTAATGCTCTTATCACCTTTTCATACAATTGTCCGTTGGCTATAGATACTAGAAGGGCAAGAGAGTTGAGATTACGGGGCTTCTCATTTAATTCAACTTCATGAAACATCTTTTAAAGCCAAGCATTAAGTATTGTATCTTATCTACCCTAGATACACTTGTCAAAATGTTGACCAAAAGTTTGGAGGGAGTATGTTTTTTATACTTGTCTTTTGCAAAGAAAGATTAGAATGTGCCTATCTTGTTTTTATCCACACCTGAGGAAGGCTGACTTTTCCAAGGCAAATTGTACATTGTTTTACATTTATCATTTTAATCTCATTTACTTCTGTGGGCTCTGGTGGATTATTAACATTTGCCTGTATCCCCACTAAGCTGTGGCTAATCAAACTCCTCTCCCCTTCTGTGGGTAACTTGTGGTAGACCACCCATGACAATGTGATGGACTGCCCATGATTAAAGACCTTGAGATTTTTCTCAAATAAACAATATGAATCCTTTTTGAAAAGAGCACAGTATTTTCACAATCGTATATTCTTAATTGATATTCCAATCTTGACTATCAGTAGTCTACTATCAATTTTCCCTAAAATTATAAATTCTCATGGGGTAATACTAATTTAAGAAATGATATTAATAACCAATATTCATTGAACCCTTAGTATGTGCTTTGCTATCTCTCTGTTTCATATTTATCTCATTTACTCTCCACAACAACTAAATAAGTATAATTTAGGGCAAATATTGTAGCATTCCACCAGGATTTGCTAGGAAGTAAGACAATAATATGGAAAACCCAAATGATTAACAAGGTAATTTAGACAAAATATCTGTTTTGTACTTAGTGAATTATGTAATACTAGATTTAAAAAAAAAATTATTTTCTGTATTGGTGTGGGTTCATATATGTGTGTTCGAATCATTCAGGCAATTACTCTGGTTCTTTTTTTTTAATCTGGGTAGTTTTACTAAGTGACATAAAGTTTCTATGTTTGTCAGGATAAATGAGAAAGTTTATGTGGAAATTTAGCTGGTTTCTCTCATACAGTAAGTGTTCAATAAATGTTACCTTCCATTTTTGTTATTTTGATATTTCTTCCTTTATTTATTGAGTAATGTTTATTGAGGGCTCCTGTGCACCAAGTACTGTTCTAGGCAGTTGGGATACAAGAGTGAACAACACAGACAAAAATCCCTGCCTGCCCATGGATAATGGGAGACAAGTTTGTAAGACTGAATTAGACTGGAACCTATTTCTACAGTAATAACTTCTGAATAATACTTGTTGTTTTTGTTAATCTCTATAACTCTATTGTTCTCTTGAGTGTTTTTAAGAGTTATTGATTTTAGCCAAGTTAACAGTCCTTTAAAAATTATACTGTATTCTTTGTTTTTATTCATTCAGTATACTTGTAGAGTGCCTACTAAAGTCAGCTCTTCCTCTAAAGGAATAATTAAGAGTCATTTTGCACTTCACAATACTAAAACTTTGCATTTATGATTTTTAAATACATAAAGTTTATCCATAGACACACAATTAAGAGAGAGCAAGGAGAAAGTATTGAAACTGTTAATACCAATAATTTAGAACCAAAGACAGAAGTAAGGTTTTTACACTCATCCCCTATCATGGTGGGATAGTAGCAGTAGGTCAGAGAGTTAGGATCCAAGAATTTTTAGGAGGCAATTACCAGTTAAACTACTTGCCCTCAAGTCAATTCCAACTCATGGTGACCCCATGTGAGTCAGAGTAGAACCATGCTCATAGGGTTTTCAATGGCTGATTTTTCTGAAGAAAACAAACGAGACATTTCTTCTGATGTGAATCTGGGTGGACTTGAACCTCCAACTTATTGGTTAGTAGCTGCGTGTGCACCACTAGGGACTCTAGGAGTCAATCAGTACTGGGAAATTTGTAAATTTGTGATGTTGTATTCTTTTAAATCATTCACAACGCCTCTTCGGCCCATCCTTCTGTTTCTTAATGAGCTAAACTTCAGAACAGGCATTTTATAAATCCAGACTAAAACTCTGAGCCTAAATATCTTGATTGATGAATTTGTGGCTTGGGTGGGGAAAGCAGTGTGTCAGACAAAGAGAGAACTTAAAAAGTGTGTTAGACACAGGGAGCACTTATAAAAGGTGACCAGGAGAGGAAGGTGTGAGAAGAGCCAGACCTACTTGGTAACAGGCATTAAGCGATGGGTGGTGGTGAAGGGATACATTATCTGTATGTACTGGGTGACCCTACACAGGACTGCTGTCACTAGGACAAATGATGAAAGTAAGATTTCGGACTAATTAAATATTTATCTATTTTTATTTTGGGGGGGAAACTTTTCTTTTTGTTTAAATTTTTTGGAATGATCAAATTATATGCATCATTATACAAAGACACAAAATTCAGTTTGAAATCTAATGGATGTAAAGAGAAAGCATAAAATTCAATCATGAGAATAGTCACTGATTAGGGAAGAGAAAGGGAAAAATTCTTCTTTAAAACAAAATTATTCATATTTTGAAATTCTGACCAAAGATGAGGTTGGGTTTTAAATACATGGAGATATTCAAGGAATTGTATACGTGCTGTAGAGCCTTGGTGGCACAGTGGTTAAGAGTTTGGTTGCTAACCAAAAGGTTGGAGGTTCAAATCCACCAGCTGCTCCTTGGAAACCCTATGGGGCAGTTCTACTCCGTCCTATAAGGTCACCATGAGTCGGAATCTACTCAAAGGCAAAGGGTTTTTTTGGGGTTTTTTTTGGTTATACATGCTCCGGTAACTTACGCAAGTAAGATGGTTATAAACATCCTTTTGGAAGAAGCATAAAAAAAGTATTTTTACAACACTAATGGCACTAATAAGCAAGGGGCAAGGTGGGCAAATCCCACCTTTATGGCTAATTGCATGGTAAGGATCAGCACATATTTGATTCCAAGCTGGAAATGGATCCAGTCCCCACATTTCCACATCTGTTTCCTCATCACCAGCAAGCCCCATGACACTTTCTCTGATCGTAGCCACCCAGAGTTAGGTCAGATGTACAAGTTAAAAGGGCTTTGTCCTTCAGATCAACTGCCTGTGCAGTCCTTCTCTGAATTTGCCACCCCAAGCTAAGTCAGAGCTCACAAGTCAGAAAGACTCATACTTCCAACTGCCAAATAGGCAGATGGCAGCCCCTGATGGCCCTCGTTACCCCGTCGGTTTCTTAATTCTCTATAAAAGCTCACAGAAAGAGACACATCAGGCAAGGCCTGGGAGGGGTTCCTGCACAAGTCTTCTGCTGTCCCCAAGGACATGCCACCCTACTGAGGGCACATGATCTCACCAATACAGAAAGCCTCCGACCTTCCATGTTCAAAGTCTTTTATTGGCTTCATTGCATAGTCATGATTGGAACCTTATTGAATAGTAAAGATTGGTTGAATCATTGACTGTCCATGATTGAATTGTGCCCCCCTCAATTCCTGAGGTTATATGGCAGGTGGAGTCTGTGTAGCCCCACTCATTTCACACATTTTCTGGTGCTGTCCAGAGGTTTTACATAATAAGACACTTCTATAGATAGGGAATTCCTAGGACTATCTTTCAAAACCAAAGACAAAGGCCAAATCGAGTTCTTTGTATGAAATTTGGATATATTAATCCAAACAGAAGTGAAATAAGTGGGTAAATGCTCTTTTGGATAATTCTCTTAAATGTTCATAAGTCATACAGGTACTAATAAATCAATCTCTTTGGCTTTGTAGACAAGAGGGTAAAAAACTAATATGAGAACCAAATTAGAGACCAGAGTGGGCAGTTACTCAAAGATTTCTTTTTAAATTTTTTTTATTTACTTTAGATGAAGGTTTACAGAACAAATAGTTTCTCATTAAAGAGTCAGTACACTTGCTGTTTTATGACATTGGTTAAGAACCACACGACAGGTCAACACTCTCTTTTCTCAACCTTGGAGGACACTTTTTTTGGTGAAAATGTACATAGCCAAAGTTACAAAAGTTTCTACATGTACAATTCAGTGACATCGATTACATTCTTTCAGTTGTGCTGCTATTCTCACTAACCTTTTCCAAATTATTCCATCATCATTATCTTCAGCTCACTGCCCCCTAGGCTTCCCATCAAACCTTTGAGTTGCTGCTGTCAATTTGATCTCACATAGATAATTCTTTTTTGTTGTTGTTGTACTTTAGATGAAGGTTTACAGAACAAAATAGTTTCTCATTAAACAGTTAGTACACATATTGCCCTATGACAATGGTTAACAATCCCAGGATATGTCAACACTGTCCTTAATCAACCTTGCATTCCCTATCATCAGCTTTCCTCTCCCCTCCTGCCTTCTAGTCCTTGTCCCTGGACCGCTGTGCCTCATTAGTCCCGTTTTGTTTTATGCGGCTGTCCAATCCCCAGCTGAATGGTGAACCTCAGGAGTGATTTCACCGCTGAGCTAAAAGGTGGCCGGGGGTCATACTCTCGGGGTTTCTCTAGTCTGTCAGGCCAATAAATCTGGTCTTTTTTTTTTTTTTTTGAGTTATAATTTCGTTCTACATCCTTTTCCAGCTATGTTCAGGACCCTCTATTGTGATCTCGGTCAGAGGAGTCAGTGGTGGTAGCCAGGCATCATCTAGCTGTACTGGACTCAGTCTGGTGGAAGCCTCGGTGGCTGTGGTCCATTAGTCCTTTGGACTAATCTTTTCCTTGTATCTTGCTCTCTTCATTCACCCTTCTTCCCGAAGGGGTGAGACCAGTGGAGTATCTTAGATGGCTGCTCACAGGCTTTTAAGACCCCAGATGTTACTCACCAAGGTAGAATGTAGAACTTCGTCTGTAAACTGTGTTATGCCAATCAAGCTAGATGTTCCCCAGGACCATGGTCCCCACAGCCCTCCACCCAGTAATTCAGTCCTTTAGGGAGTTTGGATGTGTCTATGGAGCTTCCATGACCTTTCCTTGTACAAGTTGTGCTGGCTTCCCCAGTACTGTGTACTATTTTACCCTCCACCAAAGTTACTAGTTATCTATTGTCTATTTAGTTCCCCCCTTCCATCCCTCATAACCAACAAAGATTATTTCTTTTTGTGTGTAAATTTTTACATGAGTTTTTACAGCAGAGGTCTTATGCTATATTTGTCCTTTTGTGATTGACTTATTTCACTCAGCATAATGTCCTCCAATTTCATCCATGTTACGAGATGCTTCACAGATTCATCATTGTTCTTTATTGTTGCATAATACTCCATTGTGTGTATGTACCATAGTTTGTTTATCCACTCATCCGTTGATGGGCATCTAGGTTGTTTCCATCTTTTGCTATTGTGAACAGTGCTGCAATGAATATGGGTGTACATATGTCTATTTGTGTGATGGCTCTTACTTCTCTAGGATATTTTCCTACGAGTGGGATTGCATTTTATAGCGCTTTTTTTTTCTTTCTTTCTTCTTTTTTTTCGGTGGTGCTGACGTTTTCTTTGTTCCTCTTACTCTCCTGTGCTGAGTTCCTTTTGTTTGTGGATTTTTTTTTTTCATTTCTTTTGTTCTTGTAGGTTTTGTTTTTACTGAGACTTTATGTTTTTATTCTTTGATGAGTAGGTTTGTTAACTTTCTTTGTGGTTACCTTGAAATTTACTCTTATCTTCCTAGATTTGAACCAGTCTATTATTACTTGGTATCGCTTGACTTCCTCTCCATTAGAAGGTTCTATACCTACACCGTTTATTCCCTCTTTTATTGTTCTGATGCTGTTGTCATTTACAGATTAACCTCTCTGGTTCCCTGTTGTAATTCTTTTGGTTTTGCGTAGCCCTTAAGAGTTCATTTCCTAGGTTGGTATCTGGCTAGTACAATCCTGTGTCCTATATTCAGCCTGTGGTCTGATGTTGTTTGTTCTCAGATTGAAGGTCTCCCTTTAATAAGTCTTGTAAATTTGGTTTGGTTTTTACATAGTCCCTTAATTTCTGTTTATCTGGAAATGACCTAATTTCACCATTATATTTGAAAGAGAGTTTTGCAGTATATATTATTCTTGGCTGGCAATCTTTTTCTTTCAAGGTTTTATATATGTCATACCATTTCCTTCTTGCCTGCACAGTTTCTGCCAAATAATCAGAGCTTACTCTTATTGTTTCTCCTCTGTATGTGACTTTTTGTTTTTCTCAAGCTGCTCTCAGGATTCTTTGTCTTTGCTTTTAGCAAGTGTGATTATGATATGCCTCGGTTATTTTCTTTTGGGGTCTATTTTATATAGGGTTCATTGAGCTTGATGGATGCTCAGCTTTTCATCCGTCATGATATTGGGGAAGTTTTCTGTCAGCAATTCTTCAGTGATCCTCTCTGTGTTTTCTGTTTTCTCCCCCTGTTCTGGAACTCTAATCACTTCCAGATTTTTACTTTTGATTGTATCCCACATAATTCTCAGATTTTCTTCATTTTTGTTCATTCTTTTTCCTGAGTTTTTCTCAAACAGAGTAGTATCCAAGTGTTTGTCTTCAGTTTCACTGATCCTATCTTCCATCGTTTCAAACCTGCTCCTCAGGCCTTCTATGACACTGTTCATTTCTGAAATCTTGTTTATCTTTTGGATTTCTAATTGTTGTTTTTGTATGATTTCTAGTTGTAAATTTATTTTAGCATTTTGTTCCTGTATTATTTTCTTGAATTCTTCCATTTTTTTGTCTGTATTTTCCATGAATTTGTCTGCCTTTTCCATGAATTAGTCTATTTTTTCCTCATTTTTGTCTGCTTTTTGTTTCAATTGTTGGGTAATTCTGAATATTAGAGATTTGAATTCCCTATCAGTTAGGTCTAGTGACTTTTCTTCTACTGGAAAGTCATCTGGTGTTTCATTTTGGCCGCCCACTGGAACCATCCTGTCCTGTTTTTGTAAATGTTTTGTTATTGTCTGCTGTCTTTGGGGCATTCAGTGGTTATTTTCTTCATTTATTGATTTTAGATTTTTTTTGCTTCATCCTGCTTTTTTGCTTTATTTGGTTATGTCTGAGTAGGTGGGTTGTGCATTCTTTGTTGTTTGCTCATCTGTGGGCACAGTACTTTTCACCTCCTTCTCCAATGGGCAGGGTCAGTACTCAGGTATGGTACAGCAGGTCAGTTCCAGCTGAAGGGGAGTTGCTGGGATGGGTTGTTTGTGGGACATACCAGGTCTGACAGTGCAAACCGGGAATCAGTGCAGGGCAGGTTCCTGTAGAACTTGCCTGTGCTGCTTGGGAGTGTGACATTCAGAGCACGGTGCAGGCAGCCAGGAAGGAGGGAGTAGATTGTGATGTGTGGAGCTAAGATGGATATGGGAAGATGAGAGAGAGGAGAGAGGAACAGGAGCCACAAACAAACAAACAAAAAAGAGTGCTAAAGGAGCTTGTTATTGGAGTGGAGAAATGAGAGACTGAGAAATGGGGAAAAACAAAAATAAAAAAAATGAAAAAGGGTAAAGGAAAAAAATGGATAAATCGAGAAACTGGAAAAGAAGAAAAGAAAGACAAAAGGGAATAAGAGAGAAGAAAACAAAACGAAGACACAAAAAAACCAAAAAAAAAAAAAAAACCCGGAAAAAAGAAATTCCCCCAGGGAAGTCCCTGTGCATCTGTGCAGAGTAAGGGAGTAGCTTCCAAGACACGTGATACTGCCTGGCTAGAGGGGCTCCCAAGTTGAGAAAAGAAAGAGAAAACAAACAAACAAATCAAAACGGAACAAATGAGAGCAAACAAACAAAAAAGCCCTGGGAGCTCCACCAGCGTGGTGGCACTGGCCGGGAGGCAGTTTCACAGTCGAGCAGTGTTTCGCAGCCTTTCAGGAAAAAGCAAAGATGACACAAGGAGCTAGGTATTTGAGAGAAAGGAGGGGGAGATGGTGAGAGGTAAGGAAGAAATCTAAAGAAGCAAAAAAAAGCAACACCAACAGCCAACTAAAGGCACTCATGGAGGCAGCCACTTCAGGCAGGTGGAATCCAAGCAACACCAGGGTGAAGCTAGTGCTTCCCAGCCAAGAGACTGTGGCTGCAGGAAGCAGAAGAGGCTAAGTGGGGGTGAAGAAGGGTGGGGGATGGGAAAGCGTATATCGCTGGTTACCAGTTGTTCTGTCTCCTGCTGGAAGCTCTGTGAAGCTGCTTTCTCATACCACCTGTTTGCTGATCTCCAATAGGAGTCCAAGATGGCAGATGTGTGCTGCGGTAGCTGATAGGGAACCTCGGCATGTATCTCTCCTCGATCTCTATTCTTGGTCAGTTTCTTATTCCTTTCGGTGCTTGGCTGCGTTCTTTATCTCTTCATTTGATGCTTAGGGTTTCAGGATTGACGTGTGACTCTGTTTGACCTAGTTTTTCTGATCTTTGCTACAAAGGGACGGTGTGTGCTTCTGACTATAACACCATGTTGTCCAGAAGTTTCCTCCTCAAAGATTTTGTATAATTTTTTTAATCTATGCATGATTGTACAACATCAATATTGTAAACTGAAAAATTTCAAATAGGGCTTCAAAGTGGTTCATTCTAGTTTGAACATCTGCTGATAATTTGCATTTCTAAAGTTCCCAGGTAATGCTAATGTTGGTTAGGGACCAATTCTGAGAACCACTAGTAGAGCAGTGGTTCTCAAAATTTGCTATACATAAGAATCACCTGGTGATCTTGTTAAAATGTAGATTCTGATTCAGTTTATTTGGGGTGGAAATGCAAACTCTAAGCAGGGGTTCCAACAGGAATGAACTGGTTTGAAGCCCTGGTTTCAAACTGGAGGTACTTGTGTCAGTCATAAGAATGATGGGGCCAACATGCATTCCCAGGAAGCAAAAGGTCAGGATGTAAACTATTTGTTCATGGGAAGAATGTGTCCAAATGTAAACAATTTATTCCTGGGGAAAATGTGTTCATGACTGCAATCAAGTATAACTTAACTGGCTGGTGCCACTTACCTAGGTGGTAACTCACTCCCTACTAGCCAAGTGACCAACCTTTACATTTCAAAGGACTTAAAGCTGAAGCTGATTTTATCTACAATCTATCATTAACCTCCTACCTTTCCTTTGTTCTCCATGTATATAGACCCCACTCTCCTCTTGAGCAGCAGACTCTTGTATTTTTACTTAGCGCTGCCCAGCTCAAGCTTATTATTCCTCAATAAAACTCTTTTTATTCACTCTAACCAGAATGCAGGATTTTCTTCTTTGACATTCTGGTGTCAGAAGTGGACTTTGAAGGTACATTATCTATGACAATCCCCAAGGCATCTGGACACCAGCACACTCCCTGCGGAGCCACTTGATGTTTAAGGTAAAAAACCTCTCAAATCCAAGCTCCATTCCCTTGCATTGATAGCTCTTCTAGTTTTATTGGTTCTGGTTCTCTCAAGTAAAAGTTTTTTTTTTTTTGTTACTATCATTATAAAATAGGGAATTCCACATCTAAAAGATATTTGGAGCCACCTTGTGGGACTCTTGCTCACTACGTGAAAAAGCATATGGTCCCTTATCATGCCTGTTATTGTCTGACTGGCATAACCTTAACTGGGGCAGTTTGGAAAATCAGTGGCAACTTTGGGGTTCTTTTGAGCTCTCTAAATTAACTTATCTGCACAGTAAATTAGAGAAGTGAGGATTCCAAATTAAACCATCATGTTGGGATTCCGATTTTGATTGGTATATTGAAATCTCTTAAAGACATCAAGACAGTAAAATTTCTTCCCTGCAGGACACAGTCTTTAAATTAACTCAGCAGAATAAAGAATTACAATGTCAAATTTCAGCTCCCACCCCTTCTGCTCCCCTGTTGGCTGCTATCTCTTCTTTGCCTTCCTACTCCTCTGATAACACTTTATCTGAACTTCCTTTTTCCCCAAAAAAACAGCAAATAAACCCTTGCCTGAAATGCCCTTTAAAATTCGCCCCAGCAGTGATGCTGAAGATTCCTCTTATATCACTTTTGTCCTGTGGACATACTCAGAATTACATAACATTGTGAAAGATTTTCCTAAACTTCATGAAGACTCCTACAAATTTTCTGAAGAATTTAAAATCTGTTGAAGCCTACTAGCCTGAGCTCCCCCACTTATATCAGCTTGTTCACATGATTATTGCCCCAGGGGAAGCCCAGTTATGGCTGGATCAGGAAGAATGGAAAGTCCACAAGGACAGTTTAGCTTTAAATATTGATAAGATGGCCACCGAGCTATTGGAGAATCTAAGGCCTTGAGTAAAAATTTGCTAAAGGCTATCCCTAAGGCCTTTCCTCCACCGATTGGTTGGATAAAAATTCATTCTTTTAAACAAAATAAAGATGAAAGTGTTTATAATTATCAGACTTGGCTGCTCCAAAAATTTTCCAAAAACTCTGGCCTTACTTTGGCTGAACCTAGTGCTTTTGGAGCTTTCAATGTTGTTTTCATATCTGGCCTTAAACCTGAGATCTCAGCCTTAGTAAAGCAGCATCGATTAGCCTGGGAGACAGTTCCTACTGTCAAGTTAACAAACTTAGCCTAAAAACTTTCCCAGACTCTCATAGATGAAGGACTAAGCTAATAGCCCTTCATTTGCAACAATTGCAACCTCCCAATCAAAAGAAAAGTGCTAAACTTCTTAATGCAGAAAGACGGGTAGTTGTCATTATTGTAGAAAAAACCTGGTCATTGAAAAAATGAACGCTGTAAGTTAAAAAATAAACAAAAGACTGGCACGCCTCCCCTTTAAAAAAAATCTGTTGTGCATGGAGTCACTATGAGTCAGAACCAACTTGTCTGCACCTAACAAAAACAAAAACAAACAAACAAAAAGAAACCCTACAGTATGATTCATAATGAAGGGACTCTAGGGACAAAACAGGGAGTTTTCCTGTGGTAGTTCTTAATCTGCCAAGGGAAACTACTTATTAATGGAGAAATTTCCCAACTTATACTTGACACTGGAACCACCCTGTCTGCTATTAATCCCACCTATTTACAAAAGCCCACACCCCATATTACTAAAACCTCAAAAGTTGTGGAGGTCACTGATCAAGAACAAATTTTGATTCATTCCGAACCTGTTCTGATATCTCTTGGTCCTATTGAAGATTTACACCCTTTTCGCTCAGTTCTGAAACTCCTGTCAATCTATTGGGAAGAGATGTTTTATCCAAATGGAATTGTCATTTACAATTTAATGAAAAGGCAGAAGTATTGTTTACTCTGCCTGATATTCCTAATTCAACAGAGACAGGCTCTGAATTAGACTGTCTGAATTCAGACAGGCTCCGAATATTCAAGAATAAGAAGACATTTGCTATATGCAAGTGCTTGTCATGCCTCTCCAAAATTCAGCTCAACCTGGTCTTCTCCCTCCTGACGTCTTTTCCCTAGTTCCTGAAACCTTATGGACGACCATATCCACAGATGTAGGTCAAGTTTTGTCAGCTGAGCCAATTAAAATTCAAATAGATTTATCTAATACTCTGCCAAAAATTCCCCAGTATCTACTCAAATGAGAAGGAAAAGAAGAACTAGATCCCATAACACAAGATTTCCTTTCTAAAGGTTTAATTTTCCCTTGTACCAGCCCTGGTAATACTCCTGTTATTCCAGATAAAAAAAAACAAATAACAGAGGCGGTAGATTTGTTTGAGATTTCCATGCAATCAACCATATAGTTATTTGTAGATTCCCAGTAGCCCCTAATCCTCACTTATCATTTTCCGATATCTCTTCAGATGAAACTTATTTTACAGTTGTGGATCTTTGCAGCACTTTTTTTCAGTATTCCTGTGCATTCAGAAAGTCAATATTTGTTTGCTCTTACCTGCAAAAATCAACAGTTTACCTGGACTGTAATGCCCCAAGGATTTACTGAATCTCCCACCTATTTTTCTCAGACTCTGCATGTGGATTTGCAGCTTTTACCATTTACAAACAAATCCTCATTGCTGTAATACATTGATGACTTCCTAGTTTGTTCCATCTCTCAGTAGGTCTGCCTCGATGACAGTGCAGCTTTACGAAAACATCTGGCTGCTGGAGGACATAAGGTTTCAAAAGAAAATTACAGTTGGCTCAGCCTTCTGTTAAATATTTGGCCACCTAATTTCTGCAGAAGTCATCTCTACTGATCCTAAACTAAATGAAGCTATTTTTGTCTTTGCTATACCCAGAACAAAGAAACAGCTATGGGGTTTCTAGGACTCTGCAGCTGTTTTCGAACCCAGATTCTCAATTTTTCTTTGTTGACCCAATGTTAATACAAATATTTAAAAGCATCTGAGCCAGATTCATTCCTAATTGTACCATAAGATTGAGAGGCCATAGTTCAATTAAAAGGGGCTTTAATAAACACACTAATCTAGGTTTTCCTAATTACCACCTAGATTTTTCCTTATTTGTATATGAAGTATTTGTGAACACTTTAGGTGTACTAACTCAAAAACAAGGTGGACAACAATGACCTATAGGTTATTAAAGCCTACAGGTCAAACCCATAGCCAGGGGATACCATCTCTGCTTTAGGGCTGTGGCTGCTACTGCCAAACTAGTGGAAACCACAACAGATATGGTACTGGGAAACTTTTTAGATGTCTATGTGCCCCATGCTATTTCTGCCTTATTTAATTCTACCTTGACATAACACCTTTCTGCCAGCAGACTCACCTTCTATGAAGTTCTCCTCCTGGCTGTGTCTGATATTAGACTACACCCTGTGGCCTGTTTAAATACAGCTCCTCTTCTCCCCATAACTGACAAGAACAACTATCCTACACTTAATCATCTCCACTCAACTGAGCAACTATTAACCCCTTGGAAAGTCTTAAAAGAGACTCCTTTAACTAATCTTGATTTAGTTTTTTTTGTGCATGGTTCCTATTTAAAACTTAATCCTACTAGTCCTCACAAACAAGCTGAATATGCTGTTAAGACTTCTACTGAAGTCCTTGAAAGACAGGCTTTCCCTGAGGCCACTTCAGCCCAACAAGCCTAATTAATTGCCCTCACTAGAGCTCTTGGAGCCCTGGTGGCATAGTGGTTAAGAGCTGAGTTGCTAACCAAAAGTTCAGCAGTTCAAATCCACCAGCTGCTCCTTGGAAACCCTATGGAGCAGTTCTACTCTGTCCTACAGGGTACTATGAGTTGGAATTCACTATATAGCAATGGGTTTGGTTTTGGTTTTTTTTAGAGCTTGTAGAATTGCTTCAGGAGGTCTGGTGGCACAGTGGTTGAGTGTTGGGCTGCTAACCAAAAAGTCCACAGTCAAAATCAACCAGATGCTCCTTGGAAACCCTGTGGGACGGTTCTGCTCTGTCCTGTAGGGTCGCTATGAGCCGGAATCGACTCCACAGCAACAGGATTGGTTTTTTTGGTTTAGAATTGCTTCAGGAAAATCTGTTAATATTTTTATGAAAAGTAAATACGGTTATGGAATTGTACGTGATTTTGGCATGTTATTGAAGCAAAGAGGATTTTCAACCTCTTCCAGAAATGCCGTAAAAAATGGAGCTTTAGTGATGAAACTTCTAGGAGCTTATCACTCCCCTCTGAAATTGCTGTAATAAAAATGCAAGCTCACCAACCAAAAGAAGTACCCCAAACTGAAGAAATTTGAAAAAATAATCCTGCTGATATGGCAGCCAAGCAAGTTGCCTCTCGAGTTATTTCTGCACTTATGATAAATAAAGTAAGGGACTTCCCAAATTTGTCTATGGATAACTCCAGCCTTCATGAATTAGCTTTTGAAAGACTTTTTAAAACATCAACAATTAGCCTGAATAGATGACATTAAGTCATGGAAAAAGGCAAGCTTTTACCAATATCCTACCACTAAAGTGTGGACTGGGCCTAATAAGAAAACTATCTTACCCCAATTTCCTGCATGTTTCTCTGATGTGAGCCTTTCAAGATGGTTCTCACATGGGACGAGATAAAATGATTTAGACCTAAAAAAAAATCTATGGGGAAATTTTTTTGAGGCTGTCAAACATGTTGTCACCCATTGCCCTATTTGCCCTTCCTACAATCCCAGAAAACAACTTAAAGTCCTACCTGGACAATACCATTTACCTTCTGGGCCTATGCTTGAATGGCAGCTTCAACTCTCAAATGATTATAAATATGTATTAGTAATGATTTGTAGATTTTCACATTGGGTAGAAGCCTTCCCCTGCCATCATGCTACTGTAGACTTTGTAGCAAAGAAATTTCATGAAAACATCATACCCACCCGGTGAGCACCAAAACAACTTCGTAGTGATCAGGGTACTCATTTCATTGGTCAAGTCATCCGTGAACTATGTTGAGTTTTTCCCTTTGATGAAGGCTACATTGTCTCTATTATCCTCAGTCTTCTGGTCTGGTAGAGAGAACTAGTGGAATAATAAAGACCCAAATAGCCAAGCTTTGTGAAACTTAAAATTTGTCCCGGACTAAAGTCCTTCCCTTAGTTCTTTTAAATCTGAGGTCCACACTGTTTGGATCTCACAGACTTACCCCCTATGAAATAATTACTGGGAGCCCTATGGTCCTCCCTTATGTTGCCTTCACCTACCCTAACATCTTTCAACCTGAATTACTGAAGTATTGCCAGTGTTTAATCCAATATTCTAAAGAACGTATTTCAAAGGTTAGAGAAGCCTTTAATGAACAGAAACTAGACCCTTGAAGTCTGCCTAACATTGCCCCAGGAAAATATGTATATTGAAAGAGATGTCAAATAAAAAACTCATTAGAACCTCTTTGGAAGGAACCATACTTAGTCCTTCTCACCAATCCATGTGCAGCCAAACTAGAGGAAATAAAACCTTGGATCCATTTGTCACAGTAAAAAAAAAAGCTAAAACTCCTCTTTGGGTTAGCCAACCCACCAGAGAATTGAAGGTTACATTTAAATGTCCCCGTAGCCAGAAGCATACAACATCTGAGGAAGATGGCTCACCCAAGACCCTGGACCAGGCCTGAAAATGCACCTCTTTGTGTTTTTTTTTTTTTTTTTCTTTTACCTCTGTTGCAGTCATGCCTCTACTAATGTCTTCCTAGACTGGAAAGATGCTTATGCTCACCATTTTGAAAGGTTTAATTGTTGGATATGTGGTACCCTCCCAACCTTAAGTCTATCTGGCCTTCTCTGGTGGGTCTCTCCACTACAGGAATCTGATTGGATTGTTTTTGATCTATGGGTACAAAAACAATGGGGGATCATTGCAGGAAATTACTACTACTAGGTTTTCCACTAATAAATGACCCCTTTTCAGATCTAAGCAAAACTCAGGCCATAACTTAAACTTTAGCCTTAACACAATCTTTACTTTACTAAATAAGGCTACCCAAGAAGAGCTAGCTAAAGACTCTTCCAAATCCACAAAGAGTACTCTCCTTATTGTAGGTCCACATCAACAATTGTGGAATGTATTCATCTGATTAACTCCCCAAGTGAGGAGGCTAAGTCAGGTTTCTAACCATACCCATAAGAATAACCCTGCTGTCACCAGACCTATGGGATGGCTTCCAAAGTCTGAATGTGCATCAATTATAACATTACAAGCTACTGATTGGTTCACCAACTGGATAAGACACTCAGGTATCTATTGGGTAGCTCCTAACTGCAACTTTTGGCTATGTGGAACCAACCTTTGGTCCTGGCTCCTGTCAGGTTGGATTGAAAGATGCACTCTGCACTGGAGCTAGACTCAAGGATGTATTTTAACTGAACTCCCTTTACAAGTTAATGCACCCATACTAAGAGCTCAATGGTCTCAGTGCTTCATTGGACGGATCATCTAGCGGTAGTGTTCTTACCTCTGGTAGGAATTGAAGATGTTATGGCACATATAGAAATATTAACCTATATACAAACCACCGTAAATGATAGTGCCCATGGGCTTCAGAAGATCAATACCGAAACGGCAATGATAAGAAAAGTAGTACTACAAAATTGAATGGCAATTGACATTCTCACTGCAGCCTAAGGAAACACCTGTGCTAAAATAAAATCTGATTGCTTTGTTTATGTTCCTGCCAATAGTGCTAATATTACACTCTATGTTCATCATATGCAATGTATAGTATCTCATCTCAATGATCCTCTTCCTTCCCTAACTGATATTGTAAATAATTGGTTTTCTTCCTGGGATGTATGGTGGGAAAAATTACTACTTTATTTTGGAATCTTTATACTTCTCATCACCTCTATTCCTGTAATTATAAAAAAATTTTTTTGTTGTTCAATACACTTTATCCATGAAATGCTGTAATTCAAAACCGTTTGACCCTTCACATAAAATCATGCTGGTTTCATAGGCTTTCACCAATGATTGTGCTGTTTAATCACTTTCCTTTTGTCTCACTGAGTATATTTCACCTTGACCTCTATCATTTTGTTTTAACTCAGAAATGTTCCTCAAATGTGGCTTTGTCAGCTAAAATGTTCCCCATAACACCTAGTCACCCTGAAGATGAAGCTTATTAGCTTGGCAAGGTGAAGAAAATAATTTTTATTAATAAAAGCTCCTCAAGAAAACAGACAAAGTTCTTGCAGAAGAAAGGTCACTCCATTATGGGCAATCAGAGCCCCCTAGTGGAGGTTTGATCAAAAGGGGTAAATGTAAATGGAAAAGTTTCAAACTGGAGGCATTCTTTTCAGAAGTAAGAATGACAAGGCCAACATGCACTCCCGGAAGTAAAAGGTCAGGGAGTAAACCATTTGTTCATGGGAACAATGTGCCAAGATGTAAACAATTTGTTCCCTGGAGAAATGTGTTCATAACTGCCATCATGTATAACTGAACTGGCTGACACCATTCACTGATGTGGTAGTTCACTCTTTCCTAGCCAAGTGGCTGACCTTTACACTTCAAAGGACTTCAAGCTGAAGCTCCTCTTATCTATAATCAGTCCTTAACCCCTACCTTTCCTTTGTTCTTTACATATATAGACCCCTCTCTCTGCTTGAACTGCAGAGTGCTTTGTATTTTTACTTGGAGCTGCCCAGCTTCAGCTGTATTGTTTCTCACTAAGGCCCTTTTTCTTTCACTCCACACGTAGTGTAGGATTTTCTTCTTTGACAATACAAATATAAAATACGTGTATTTAAAACGTTGTTTATTCATGAAAATATATTATATTCAGTGGCAATAAGAATAGTGATACCTGGGTTCACATCTCAACAGCTGTTTTAATATCGAAATCTCTTGTGTAAAGAAGGGAATGTGGGCTGATGAATCAAAAGAAGACTTCAGTATTTGGATTGGCAAAGGGAAATGAAGTGTTAAAAATAAAGATTGCAGAGTAGTCAGATGCTTCCAGTGGACCCTCTTACAACAAAGACCTGAAAAAACAAGTGATTCGATTATATATGGCAATCTGGGAGCTCTTAAATCAAAGGCAGAGTTGAGGAACCAGACTGAGTGGCAGAAGAAGGGAGAGACAGTTCAGAAGCAGCAAGGAGTTGCCAGACCTGACCCAGCAAGAGCCTGAGCCCTTCAGGCCTGATCAGCTCGGGGGTGAGTGGTGAGGCCGGCAAGAGGTGGTGCTCAGGAGGCAAGTGTTTGGCACCAGGAGAGACCTAGCACCAGAGAGTCTACACGGCCACCCAGAACCAGTGAGAAGCAGCCCTCATTGGCGAAAGACAAGTACTTGCATACGGCTTACCGCGCAGATCAAAAACACCCCCCTTAGGGAAAAGCTTCTCTCCCATTTACCTCTCCGCTCCCTGCTCTGCACTGTGTCCCAGACTGGCTTCAGCAATTGCCAAGTCCCCTGGGCAGGAAATAGGATCCATCACATGCCCAGAGCCATTCTCCTGGCCTTGGAGAGCGAACAAATTAACAAATGGGGAGAAAATAAACTGCCGGCTCCCCTAAGCCAGGAACCCATGGTAGGCACAGCTCCTTTGCCTAGGCTCAGGCATAAGGGATCCACGGACCTTGAGTGTATTTCCCCCTGCATAGACTTGTGTGGGCCCATCTGAACAGCGTAGGCCCTCATTACCACAGTACAACAGGGTATATACCGGAAGTCTAACTTCAACTGTTTCAACTGTGAAGTGGCAGGTTCTTGACATTTGACACTGCTCTGCCCATTAAACAGGGTCTTCATCTACCCACATCAGGGGCCTGAAGACTGGTGGCTCCACCCATGCCACCTAGACACCTGTAATAGGGGCCCATGAATAAGAGGTGTCCCCCAGTCCTTACAGCCAACAGCATTACTTGCTCATAGTCCAGCTGCAAACCCTACCCACCTATGTGCTCTAGGGAACAGGGTCACGCCTTCCTCCCTGGACACTCTGGGGCGGCCATCAGCCCCCTGCCTTGTTCAGAATGTGACCTCCTGCTGCAGCCAGATGCCTGTGCCTACACCAATCACACATGCCTGTCTAGGACTGTAAGTGAGAGCCTACACCACACACTTGGTGGCTATCTACCTGGGCACCTAAGCTGAATCCATACTGGAGGAGTGGACTGACTCCTGAGCTCACATACCTAGTAACAGATCTAACCACCTGGTGACAGGACATTAGAGCCTCAAAGGTGCCAATAATGAAACTAGCTTATATAAGCAGCCTGTCTGGGCATATCAAACCAAAACAAGAAGCTAGGACACAGTAAGCAAAAATAAAATAAATAAATATAATAACTTACTGATAGCTCAGAGACAACAGTCAATATCAAATCACATAAAGAGGCAATCCATGATGGCTTCAGCAAGCTCTCAAAATAATCTAGAAATTTCCCAGAAGAGGAAATTTCTTGGAATTGCAGGAGGCAGAATACAAAGATTAATATACAGAACTCTTTAAGAAATTAGGAAGAAAACTAAGCAAAATGCAAAACACGCAATAGATGAAACTAAAAAGATTAGCGAAGAGCATAATGACAAATTTAACAGGCTGCAAGAATCCGTAGAGAGACAGCAATCAGAAATCCAGAAGATTAACAATAAAATTTCAGAATTAGACAACTCAATAGAAAGTCATAAGAACAGAATTGAGGCAATGGAAGTCAGAATTAGTGAGATTGAAGATAAAGCACTTGACACCAACTTATTTGAGGAAAAACCAGATAAAAGGATTGGAAAAAAAGAAGAAACCCTAAGAATTATGTGGGACTCTATCAAGAGGAGTAAGCTATGAGTGATTGGAGTACCAGAACAGGGGAGGATAACAGAACATACAGAGAAAATTTTTGAAAATTTGTTTACAGAAAACTTCCCTGATATCGTGAAAGATGACGAGATATCTATCCAAGATGTTCATCAAACCCCACATAAGATAGATCCCAAAAGAAAGTCACCAAGACATATTATAATCAAACTTGCCAATACCAAAGATAAAGGGAGAATTTTAAGAGTGGCTGTGGATAAATGAAAAGTAATCTACAGAGGAGAATCAACAAGAATGAGCTTGGACTACCCAGAAGAAACCATTCAGGCAAGAAGGCAATGGGATGACATTTGTAAAGACTTGAAGGAAAGAAATTGCCAGCCAAGAATTATATATTCAGCAAAACTGTCTCTCAAATATGATGGCAAAATTAGGGCATTTCCAGGTAAACAGAAGTTTAGGCAATTTGCAAAAACCCAACCAAAATTACAGGAAACAATAAAGGGAGTTCTCCAGTTAGAAAATCAGTAACATCAGATAACAACCCAAGACTAGAACACAGAACAGAGCAATGAGATATAAACCCCGACAGGGAAGTCACAAAGGTAAATCAAAGCCAAAACACCAAAAATAGGGAAACAGAAGTCAATATGTAAAAGATGACAAGATTAAAACAAAAAAGAGGGAGGACTCCGGCAAGATGGCGGTCTAGGCAGAAGCACCACGCCGTCCCTCCACAACAAAGATCCGAAAAACTAAGCCAAACAGAGAATCA
>NW_004444258.1:500393-502090 GCF_000243295.1 Trichechus manatus latirostris
AAGAGCGTTGTCAATGTCACTGAACTGTGCATGTGGAAATTTTTGAAATGGTGTATCTTCGGCTATGTGTATTTTCACCAAAAAAAAAAAGGTTAAGAAGTTAGAGGGTTGACATGTTGTGGGGCTGTTAACCAATATCATAAAACAATATGTGTACTACCATTTCATGAGAAACTATTTGTTCTGTAAGACTTCACCTGAGGTATAATTAAAAAATTTTTTAAAAAATAGCAGAAGTGGCAGTATTAATCTCTGACAAAGTAGACTTTAAAGTAAAATCCACCACAAAGGATAAGGAAGGACACAACATAATGATTAAAGGGTCAGTACACCAGGAGGACATAACTATAGTAAATATTTACGCACCCAATGACAGCGCTCCAAAATACATGAAACAAACTGTAACGGCACTGAAAAGAGAGATAGATAGCTCCACAACAGTAGTAGGAGACTTCTACACATCACTTTCAGTGAAGGGCAGAACATCTAGAAAGATGCTCAACAAAGACACAGACGAGCTAAATGGTATGATCAACCAACTTGATCTCATAGACATATACCGAACACTGCACCCAACAGAAGCCGAGTATACTTTCTTTTCCAAAGTACATGGAACATTATCCAGAATAGACCACTTATTAGGCCATAAAGAAAGCCTTAACAAAATCCAAAGCATCAGAATATTACAAAGTATCTTTTCTGACTGTAAAGCCGTAAAAGTAGAAACCAACACAAAAAGCAAGGAAAAAAAATCAAACACATGGAAACTGAACAACACCTTGCTCAAAAACTACTGGCTGACAGAAGAAATTAAGGATGGAATAAAGAAATTCATAGACTCAAACAAGAATGAAAACACATCCTTTCAGAACCTTTGGACACAGCAAAAGCAGTGCTCAGAGGTCAGTTTATAGCAATAAATGCGCACGTCTAAAAAGAAGAAAAGGCCGTAATCAAAACATTAACGCTAGAACTGGAACAAGATAAAGAGAGCAGCAAAAGGAGCCCTCAGGAGCCAGAAAAAAGGAAACAATAAGAATTAGAGCAGAATTAAATGAAATAGATAACAGAAAAAACAATTGAAAGTGTTAACAAAACCAAAAGCTGGTTCTTTGAAAAGGTCAACAAAACTGATAAACTGTTGGCCAAACTGACAAAAGAAAAACCAGAGAGGAAGCAGATAACTTGTATAAGAAATGAGATGGGTGATATCACAACACACCCAACTGAAATTAAAAGAATCGTAACAGAAAACTGTGAAAAATTGTACTCTAACAAATTTGAAAACCTAGAGGAAATGGACAAATATCTAGAAATTCACTACCTACCTAAACTCGCACAAACACAGGTAGAACAACTAAATAAACCCATAACAGAAGAAGAGATTGAAAAGGTAGTTTAAATACTCCCAACAAAAAAAGCCCTTGCCCGGATGGCTTCACTGGAAAGTTCTACCAAATTTTCAGAGAAGAGTTAACACCACTACTACTAAAGGTATTTCAGAGGATAACAAATGATGACATACCCCCAAACTCATACTATGAAGCCAGCATAACTCTGATACCCAAACCAGGTAAAGATACCACAAAAAAAGAAAATTACAGTGCTTGCTTCGGCAGCACATATACTAAAATTGGAACGATACAGAGAAGATTAGCATGGCCCCTGCGCAAGGATGACACGCAAATTCGTGAAGC
>NW_004444258.1:502435-528400 GCF_000243295.1 Trichechus manatus latirostris
ATGGTTCAACATTAGAAAAACAATCAATGTAACCCATCACCTAAATAAAACAAAAGACAAGAACCACATGATCTTATCAATCCATGCAGAAAAGGCATTTGACAAAGTCCAACACCAATTCATGATAAAAACTCTCAATAAAATAGGAATAGAAGGGAAATTCCTCAATATAATTAAGGACATTTATACAAAGCCAACAGCCAACATCACCGTAACTGGAGAGACTTCGAAAGCATTCCCCTTGAGAACGGGAATCAGACAAGGATGCCCTTTATTACCACTCTTATTCAACTTTGTGGTGGAGATCCTAAATTAGGCTAGAAAAAGAAATAAAGGGTATCCACATTGGTAGGGAAAAAGTCAAAATATCTTTGTTTTCAGATAATATGATCTTATAAACAGAAAACCCCCCAAAGAATCTACAAGAATATTACTGGAACTAAGAGAAGATTTCAGCAAAGTTTCAGGATAAAAGACAAACGTACAAACATCAGTTGGACTCCTTTACACCAACAAAGAGAACCTTGAAGAGGAAATTAGCAAGTCAATACCATTTACAATAGCCCCCAAGAAGATAAATTACTTAGGAATAAATCTAACCAGAGACGTAAAAGACCTATACAATGAAAACTACAAGACACTACTGCAAGAAACCAAAAGAGACCTGCATAAGTGGAAAAACATACCTTGCTCTTGGATAGGTAGACTCAACATAGTGAAGATGTCAATTCTACCCAAAGCAATCTACATACAGATACAATGCAATCTCGAGCCAAAGTCCACCGGCATTTTTTAATGAGATGGAGAAACAAATGACCAACCTCATATGGAAAGGGAAGAGGCCCTGAATAAGTAAAGCATTACTCAAGAAGAAGAAGGTGGGAAGCCTCACACTACCTGATTTCAGAACCTATTATACTGCCACGGTAGTCAAAACAGCCTGGTACTGGTACAACAACAGACACATAGACCAACGGAACAGAAATGAGAATCCAGACATAAATTCATCCAGCTATGAGCACCTGATATTTGACAAAGGTCCAAAGTCCGTTAATTGGTGAAAAGACAGTCTCTTTAACAAATGCTGCTGGCATAACTGGATATCCATCTGCAAAAAACTGAAACAAGACCCATACCTCACACCATGTACAAAAACTAACTCAAAATGGATCAAAGACTTAAATATAAAATTGAAAACAATAAAGATCATTTAAGAAAAAATAGGGACAATGCTAGGAGCCCTAATACACACATAAACACAATACGAACCATAAGTAACTATGCACAAGCACCAGAAGAGAGACTAGATAAATGGGAGCCCCTAAAGATCAAACACTTATGCTAATCAAAAGACTTGTCTGAAAGAGTCAAAAGACAACCTACAGACTGGGAAAAAATTTTTGGCTACGACAAATCCTATCAGTGTCTAATCTCTAAAACCTACAAGATACTGCAAAACCTCAATAACAAAAAGACAAATAACCCAATTAAAAAATGGGCAAAGGATATGAACAGGCCCTTCTCCAAAGAAGATATTCAGGCGGCTAACAGACACATGAAGAAATGCTCATGATCATTAGCCATTAGAGAAATGCAGATCAAAACTACAATGAGGTATCATCTCACCCCAACAAGGCTAGCCTTAATCCAAAATAAATAAATAAATAAATAAATGCTGGAGAGGTTGCGGAGAGACTGAAACACTTATACACTGTTGGTGGGAATGTAAAACAGTACAACCACTTTGGAGATCAATTTGGCGCTTCCTTAATAGGCTAGAAATAGAAGTACCATAGGATCCAGCTAACCTGCTGCTTGGAATATATCCTAGAGAAATAAGAGCCATCAAGCGAATAGATATATGCACACCCATGTTCATTGCAGCACTGTTTACAATAGCAAAAAGATGGAAACAACCTAGGTGCCCATCAACAGATGAATGGATAAACAAATTTTGGTATATCTACTAAATGGAATACTATGTAACAATAAAGAACAACGATGAAGCCATGAAACGTAACATGGAGGAAGCCGGAGGTCATTATGTTGAGTGAATTTAGTCAGTCACAGAAGGACAAATATTGTATAAGACCACTATTATAAGAACTCATGAAAAGGTTTAAACACAGAAGAAAACATTCTTTGATTGTTACGAGGGTGGGAAGGGAGGGTGAGGGTTATTTCCTAACTGTATAGTAGATAAGAATTATCTTAGGGAAAGAGAAGAACAGCACACACTACAGGGGAAGTCAGCACAACTGGACAAAGCTAAAGCTAAGAAGTTTCCTGAATACAATCAAACACTTTGAGAGGCACAGTAGCAGGGGTAGGTGTCTGGGTACCATGCTTTCAAGGGACATCTAGGTCAACTGGCATAACAAAGCTTATTAAGAAAATGTTCTGCATCCTACTTTGGTGAGTGGTGTCTGGGGTCTTAAAAGCTTGCAAGCGGCCATCTGAGATGCATCAACTGGTCCCAATCCACCTGGAGTAAAGGAGAATGAAGAACACCAAAGACATAAGGAAAGTATAAGCCCGAGAGACAGAAAGGGTCACATAAACCAGAGACTTCATCAGCCTGAGACCAGAAGAACTAGATGGTGCCCAGCTACCATCAATGACAGGGAACAAGAGAGAGAGTCCCTGATGGAGCAGCAGAAAGGTGGGGTGCAGAACTCAAATTCTAGTAAGAAGACCAGACTTAATGGTCTGACTGAGACTGGAGGAACCCTGGAAAGCATGGCCCTTTGATTCTCTATCAGCCCAGAACTAAAACAATTTCCTAGGCCAACTCTTCAGACAGGGATTGGATTGGACGGTGGGACATAAAGTGATACTCATGAGGAGTATGCTTCTTAGCTCAAGTAGATATAAGAGACTAAACGGGCAGCTTCTGTCGGGAGGTGAGACGGGAAGGCAGAGAGGTTCAGGACCTGGTTGAATGGACATGGGGAATCAGGGGTAGAAAGGAGGAGTGTGCTGTCACAGTATGGGGAGAGCAATTAGAGTCATATAACAATGTATGTATAAATTTTTGTGTGGGAAAAAAATTTCTACAAGATTAAATTTCTGTACTGCTAAAACAAAAGTCACATTAAGCCAATAATAGAAATTGATTGAAGTTTAATATACAATTTGAAAATCAAAAATGAGAAAACCTCCAAAGACTCTTATACTTCATCCACATTGCCATGGAAAAAGGCCAGAACAAAACTAATAAAACAGTTTGCAATCAGGAAGGATTTCATACAGCATTGTCTTCAAGAACAATTAAAATAATTACTTATTTACCCCAAAACATAGCCTTCTCTGACCTTTGTAGTTTCTGTATCTCGGAACTGACGGCACATGGATAATACTTCAAAAGAGCACAATGTCTAAGGCAAAATGGTTCTCACTAATTTATCTAGACCATTGTTTGACTCAAAGTTGACCTTTCAAACCCAGTTTTCTCAAGCCGCAAGGTTCAAAAGAAGATCCCAGAGAAATGGCCAAGGTGGGTCACCCCAACTCGATGGACCAAAGAAATGTAGATTCCAAGATAATTAAAACTTTCTTAGTTGGAACTCATAAGCTTTACTTGCAATTAATGAATTGGGGGGCATCTGGCCTGGAAGTCAGAAAAGAGCTCTGAAGGACAAGTGGAAGAGAAGAGAGTTATATGGGCAAAGTGGTGCAAGAACAAAGAAGTAACACTGGGCAAAAACTGATTGGTTGGTTCTAAGTTACTTTCCTTATATGGCATATTGGGAACTTTCCTGACTAAACCAAAAAAAAACCAAACCAGTTGCTATAGAGTTGATTCCTACTGATAGTGACCCTATAGGACAGGGTAGAACTGCCACATGGAGTTTCCAAGGAGTAACTGGTGGATTCGAACTGCAGACCTTTTGATTAGCAGCTGTAGCTCCTAACCACTACACCACCAAGGTTTCCACTTTCCTGACCAGGTCCTACCAAAGCTGAAGCAGCAAGCATAGATTGCTTGATTTAGGTTCTGGCTGCTGGGAAGGTCATGTAAATACAGGAAATGGATACTGGCTAGGTTTTGGTTTGCTGACCTGAGGCTTAGCATAAATGACTCCATCTTGGGTTTAGTATAGTCATATTAATAGGAGAGAACTTCCAGACTGGGGCACTCAGATGAGCAAAGACAAGAAAGGAGTGAAGATTTACATGACTATGGTAGAAGATGCATCTTAAGGAAAAAGGGAAAAAAAGGTCAAATGGGTTGCTTGGAACCAATTATAGAAGAACTGTGAAATCTCTCAAACTGTGCCTCCAATCATATTAATTTATGAATCTTTTAAAGGTTTTTAATATTTTGTATTCACAATTACTGTTTGTAATAGTTTAACTGATAAAGAATGGATTGAATCAGTACTTATCATTTGTTAAGTAAAAAGATTGACCTAACAGATGAGTTTACCTTCGCAACTCATTCTTCTCAGCATCCTTACACTTAAATGTGTAGAAGCTGTGTCTTGCTCAGGTTCTGGGAAGTTTGTTGAATGTTATTGAACGTGAAAGCCATGAACAGTTTTTGAAAGGCCTGTCCTTTCTAGAAGATATCAACCGGAATTGTGAGGATGTATGTTCAGATGCAAACCCATTAAGTGAAGTACTGTCTTTAGTGAAATTGTCTCCTATTGCCCAGAGAGAAAATGAGGAAGAACATAGTTTTAAAGTGTCAAAACCTGTGTAAATCAGGTTTAAGTTACCTAATCTAGAAAAAAATTTACTTCTAGAAGACCATTTATATTCGCTCACTGTAGAATAAAACATAAACCCAATCACTGCTTTTTTACAATACTAAGCAGTATTTTTTTATTGACATAAATGTAGAATAATACATATCTATAAAAAACTATTTTCTACAGGATACTGCTTCACCTCGAGACAAGCAATTTCTCTAGTTGAACAGTAAGAAATAGGATGACTTTTGGGTTTTTTCAAAAGAGGGGTTGCAACCTTGTGTTCTAACACTTGCAGGAGCATGTTGGTAGAGATTGTTAAAGCTCTAATTGATACCTTCCATGGTGGCTGTGATTGGTAGCATTCAAAGCTGAAATAAAACTTGTTTATTAGAAATTAAATTATTTGGATAAGTGTGTATGCAATTTCACATTGTCAGTCATTCCAATAGTGGGTGACTTTTGAATCATTCATAAAAATCAGTATGTACTTATTTGGTTAGTAAAACTGAAATACTGAATTATATGTTTGTGCCTGTGTGAGCGTGTATTCTACTTGTTTATGAACTTCTTTGAGTAACTAAAGAATGGCTTAATAAAGACATCCTAAAGTAAAACTGGCACCCTGGACAACCACCGAGAGAGAACAGAACCCTACTGTGAGGCCTTTGGAAAGTAAACGAAGCTCCTCTCAGTTTTCTCTGTGAAAGCAGAGAGTTGGCTTGGGGAGATGGGGGCGGGGGAGAGTGATAGGGCAGGATTCAAAAGCAGAGCAACCCTGAGACACACGTTGGGCCGTGGGGATCTGGACACCTATTCCCTACTTGTAGAGCCCATGAGCTTCTCTCACCAGTTTCATCAAGTTTCTCTGATATCTTAGAATTTCTGGGGAAATTTTTTTTTAATCTGACTATTTTATTCAGAATGCAGATTTATTTTCCTGAGAAGATATTGTCCAGCCTTTGGTCAGTGTTTCACACCACTTCCTGAATTTGACATCAACATTTGCCTGTGTCTTCACAAATGTTGAGGTTGTAGGAACATTGGCAGACAACAGTATGAGTCTTGGCTAGTTTTCTCTAGGTTCAGATTTTAATGTGGGTTTATGAAATCCACAGGCTTAGTGCTAGGCTTGCATGATTTAGAATTATAGAGATGAAAGACAGAGATCATAGTGTTTTGACAAGGAGTTTATTAAAAATCCATCAATGTTACGTTTATTACATATGAAATGTACTTCTTATTTGGTTTAAATCCATTCTCAAATCTTCATCACCAGATTAGTTCCACAAATATATTGCATTTTACAAATTCCAAGAGATTAGCAAAGGGCAGTCAGTCCGGAGAAAGACATAGAGTATAACTTGACACTTGTATTTCATAGAGGATCAGATTTTCAAAGGGATTTTTTTTTTTTTTTTTTGGCTAAGTATCATTAGTGTTTGGCTTAATATCAGTACCCATATTACTAGTGACATTATTATGGTCTGAATGAGTTAATATGCCTTTGAAATGTGAATAGTTTAGCCCCTAAATGGTCCCCAATGTGTTTTTAAAATCTTTCTCATTTATTGTTTGTACTATACTCTTTGATGCAGGTAGTTACGGCCGGCTGTCAATTATACTTAGTGATGGAAGACAAGTTAAATCTAGATGTGGACAAGCAATTCAGTTTAGTTACTAATCTTGACATATGGAATCATGGTTAAGGGTACAGATTTAAAGGCAGCCCCTCTTTCGCACATCTAGGTATGTGACTATGGGCTTCAGTTTCCTAAGAAAAATGGAGATAATACTAAATCCTACCTCTTCACAAGATCATTGTGAGGATTAGGAAAAAAAAATGTCTGAAAAATACTTAGCATTCTCTGGCCTATGGTAAACTATCAAATTATATACATAATTATATATATATACATCTGTAAGTGTGTGTGTGTGTTTGTGCATGTGTGAGTGTGTGTGTAAGAAGGTACTCTGTATGAAACTATTTATCAGTACGGCATTTGATTCTTTTTTTTTAACTTTCACTGACAATGGTGGAAGTGCTTGGGAGCAAAGAGACTGGGATAATTTAGTGTAATTATAAATTCAATAATGTCAAATTGGCTGAATTTTCTTGTTTTGGAATCAGAAAAACTATAACTTCAGAGAATTATTAAGACTACATAATAAATTAATGTTATTGACAACATTAAAGTCCATTGAGTGAAAATATTTTTGGAACACATCTCAGCTCCGTATTCCTCATTCAACAAGACGATTGTATTATAGCTGGTTTGGGTTGCCTGGTGTGAGTTTAATGGCCTATTTAAACATTTTCGATTTAGATTAGATTCTTGGAAGGAGGAATAAAAAATATGAAATCAAGAAATAAAAACTTAACTCCAGCAACATGCTAGAGTTACTGATTTTTAGAAATGCAGGAATCTTAGAGATTAACTGACCCAATTCCCATATTCTGCAGATGATGAAGTTGAGTTACAGAAAGAAGCCTGTACAGATATAAGGAATCATTTGAATAAGACAGGCTCTCATTCCTGATCTTTTTTTCAGTTTCTTACTATTATTTGGAGGTCCCTGGGTGCCGCAAGTGATTGGCCCTCGACTACAAACCTAAAGGTTGGTGGTTCGAATGTAGAAAAAGTATCTATAACCAAAATTCAAGAGAGACCTAAGTAAAATAGACAATATACATGAGTGTACCTGGTGTTCAGGTCAGGCAAAGATCACTTTTTTCTGGGAAGTTTAAGGAGCGCTTCAAAGAGGAAGTAGGCTTTGTGTGTGTTTGTGGATGTGTGTGGGATTTTGTGATTTTGTGTGTGTTTTGTTTTAATTTTTGCTATTGAAGGGGAAGTAAAATTGGTAGGCGGCATGTTGACAAGAGGACATTTCAGCTGGAGTAAATATCAGGAGAACACTAGATATGTTTGAAGAAGGTAAGGGATCAGGTTGATTGATGTAGAGTTCCTATAGAGGTTTAGTAGTAAATAAAACGGAAAAGGTGGCTGAGGCCATCCTGCCAAGAGTCATAGCTTGGGGAAGTAGGGCCATGCTGTATGGTTAGCAATACTCGGTCTTGCTGGGTGAGGGCATTTGCTTTGATTTGGGGCCCAGGTGTCCCATCGGTCAGGATTCATTACTCTCCTCCCTGGCAGGAGGTGCTTGCTGATGGGTAATTCAGATCTGATTACAACAGCATCTGGGAACTACTATAATTTTGTGCCTGCTTTTGATTCTTCGAACCTGGTTGTTGTCTGAATGAGTGCATGTGTGTTTACGTATATGTACATGCACAACGGAGAGACTCCCAAGTGAAGCCCCAAATATTACACATTTGTTCAAAAAGTGTCAGTCTATTCTAGCTGATCTCTGGCCTTCCCTGGGCATTAAAATACTGTGTAAGCCACATGAAAGAGAATCACGGTTCTTAAGCAGTGTATTTTTTCGATGCAGAACTTTTGTAACTTCTAACATACCCAAGAGGTAGAAGTGGTTCTTGAGGAGGATTATAGCTGTTTATCCCTATACGTGTCTAAGGGGAAAATGATCAAAAGAAAAAAAATTTACATTTTGAAAATACTCATTAATAGTGATTTTTATTACATGTATGTAGTAGTGTTAGTAAATGCTCCCAGTGGTTAAGAATCACATTAATAATAAACTGGCAATCATCTTTTTCCTTAAATTAATAATTCAAATTAGTAAATAAGTGTTTACATCTACAAGTGATCTTAAGAATTTTTGCAATGTCAACATATACAATTTATTTTCATACTATCCTTGTAAGCAGGCCTTACCAGCCACTTAGATCATGTGGTAAATACTGTGGGATGGTACTACCTTGCTTTTTCTTTCTTTCCTTCTTTCTTTTTTGTGTATATAGATTATTACAAGATTAAGTGTTAATAACTTTATCATACCTTACTTTGCTGTGTGATAAAAATGACTGTTTTTTTAATCAAGGACTAATCAAACTCAAGGTAATGCAACAACACTTTATAAATAAAACCTCTGCCTTGCCTCACCCTACCTAGAATTGTTAAGGATTTTACAATATTAGTTTATTCTTATTCTTTCCAGATGATTGTTGTTTTTTTATAGAAAATTCAATTTTCATTTTACGTCAATAACTGCATTTGGACCTGTCTTAGGTAGAGTTTTTAAGGCCATATATTTTCTAGATATATTATCTCCATTGCTACTTGTACACTGGTATGTTATGTTTTTAAGATATATTTTATTACTCTGTGGGTTTATTCATCTCAAGTACTTGTATCTCACTCAAATTAAAATAGTTCACAAATAGCCAAGAGTCGGTTTACTCCCAAATGTTACAGATGTTTTCTTTCTTCATTTGTCTGCCGTAGATGCATTAGATTCCTTTTTAACTTTATAATCGGAGTTAAATAAATAAACATTTCCATTGGGAAAATCATGGACTTTCACCAGCTGCAAACTTCATTGCATTGGTAAATTTATGTTTATTCTGTAGTAAAACAATAATGCATGGTCCTGGACTGAATTCACAGCTAGAATTTAATCTGTTTAATTGGGCAAGTTCAGTCTGAGGTCCTTCTGTCCTTCATAAAACTGTGCTCTGGCAGTTTACGAAAGTGAAAAACCTCCAAGAGTGAGTTACAGTTTGGTGATCAAACTGGGAATATCCACAGGAGTATTCAGAAAATAATATCCCAATTGGGGGCACTTTATCTTTTTACAATGGGATACTTAATTTTACTATGCCTAGAAATATTTGTCAAAGAGGCAAAAAATGTTTTTTCAAAGACCTTTCATTCTTTTCCTTAGTTTCCTAACGTAATTACTGTGATAATGTTTCACTGGAAAACAAAGTATTTTAAAACTGTCAGATGAAGGTTTTAAACAGAAGTCAAGGCTATACACAGGTTAATGAATACTATCGGAACTTAGGCCTTGGATTCTCTCCAATACCCTTGGTCAAATGTCTCACAGATGGATTGAATATAGAATACTCCGTGAACCGAAGAATTAAACTACCCTCATAAAAAGGCTTTAAGCATCATCATGCCTTCTGAGTTCTCATTGATTGAAAGGGAAGGAAACTGGTATTTATTGAGCATCTACTATAAACCAAGCACAGTGCTCTGTGTATTATACACATTAACTCGTTCAGTACTCAATATACATTAATACTCCTAGTTAGTAAAAGAAGAAACTGAAGTTCAAAGTTATCAAATAATTTTCCAATATGGAACTGAAGGTTAAAGTATGATCTTTCTGACTCCAGAGTCCATCCTCTGTTTCCTTTATTCTAATTTTTTTACTTGAGTAATACAAAAATTCATTCTCTTTATACAGAGCCGGAATTAACTCGATGGCAGTGGGTTTGTTTATTTTATTTTATTTTATTTCATACATAATTTGAACATTCTGGTGAAAGCTAAGTCCCTGTAAATGCCACCTCCGATCCTGCTCTCCTTCTCACTTTTGTTAAGATAAAGCATTTTATATATTTAATGGGTATTTTTAAAACTTTTAACAGTTTTACTTACATATTTGTTGTTGCTAGGTGCCGTCAAATTGGTTCTGACTCATAGCAACACTATGCACAACAGAACGAAACACCGCCAAGTCCTGCACCATCCTCACAATTGTTGCTATGCTTGAGCCCATTGTTGCAGCCACTGTGTCAGTCCATCTCGGTCTTCCTCCTTTTTGTTGACCCTCTGCTTTACCAAGCATGATGTCCTTCTCTAGGGGCTGATCCTTCATGATAACTTGTCCAAAGTATGTGAGACAAGTCTCACCATCCTTGCTTCTAATGAGCATTCTGGCTGTACTTCTTTCAAGACAGATTTGTTCATTCTTCTGGCAGTCCATGGTATATTCAAAATTCTTCACCAACATCATAATTCAAAGGCATCCTATATATATACCTATAAAAGTGTATAGCATTATTTGCTGTGTTTTGTTATTTTTCACACCAGTAGTATGCTGTACAAATTGGACAAGTCACTTTTATCACTCAGTGTTATATGTTTAAGACCTACCCATCAGAGGCATGTAAATCTAATTGATTAGTTTTAACTGCTCCATCTTTTTAAGACTATATTTTATTTTCCTGTTCTCCTATTGGTGGACATTTGTAATTACAATTACAAATAATACTGGGATAGCATTCTTCTACATGTCTCCTTGAGCATATGTGCTAGTGTTTCTATGAGAGTGGGAACGTACCAGTAGAATGGCCGTGTCCAAGAATAAGTGCATTGTTAGTATTAGTTAATAGTGTTCAATTTCCCCCAAAAGTGGTTCACCCAGCTTATCCCTGTTTGAACAGTGTGTGAGAGTGCCCATTCTCCCATACCTCACCAAATTTTGGGGCTATGTTCAGCTTTTAGATTTTTGTCTAACTACATGGGATTAAAAATGTTATCTTACTGTTGGTTTAATTTACCTTTCCCTGAAAATAGATTTCACCATCATTTCAATGGCCACTGGTATTTTTACTTCTATTAATTGTTCATTTTTGCCCATTTTTCTTCTAAGTAGTCTTTTCTTTATACAGTGTCTGTTATATATATATATATATATATATATATATATACATATATACATACATGTATATATTGCAAATATTTTCTTAGTCCATAGCTTGTCTTTCAAAATTTTCATAATTTCTCGCGTCATTCAGAAGTTTTAAAGTTTTATGTGCTCCACCATATCAATTTTTTACTTCTAAAAAAAATGTTTTATTCTTTAAGAAAGGTTTCTCCTCTCCAGGATCATGGAGCTATTGTATATTTTCTCCTAATACATCAAACAACAAGATTTAATGGCAGGTCTAATAACTACTGTAATTTTGAAGCAGTGATAAATGTTAAGATTGTTTTGAGATATCTGTGACAATTGTCCACCACACACGTCTGTCAGTTTGTTGTACTGTGGTGGCTTGCGTGTTGCTATGATGCTGGAAGATGCGCCACCAGTATTTCAAATGCCAGTAGGGTCACCCATGGTGGACTGGTTATAGTGGAGCTTCCAGCCTAAGACAGACTAGGAAGAAAAGTCTGGTGATTTACTTTCAAAAATTACCCAATGAAAAAATTATAGATAACAACAGAACATTGTCAGATCTAGTGCTGGAAGATGAGCCTCTCAGGTTGGAAGGCACTGATAATATGACAGGGGAAGAGGTGCCTCCTCAAAGTAGAATATGGATTGACACAACAGCCTCAACAATGGGCTCAAACATACTCAAAGATTACAGAGATGGCACAGGGCTAGGTAATATTTTGTCCTGTTACATACTTTTAAAGTTTTTTTCCATGTTTATACATAGCAATATAATATGAAGGTGTGAAGTATTGACTGAAATCTTTTCCCATCTCTTGAGGTTACCAGATAGTGCAAGGTTTACAGTGGAAACAGATCCCTGTTGAAAACAAAGTCACTAATTTCTCCAAGTCGAGTCTAAAGATGGCTTGGTTCTTGGCATAAGATTACTAGTGTAACCAGGTGGCAGGGTAGGTGGTTAATCTGCTTTGACAGGCTTTATCAATGGGAGATATGAAAGGGATTTAGAAAGACAGTACTTGCTGGAAAATTTTGCTCTCATCCCCGAAGGTTGGGGGGCAGTGAAAGAGATGTATGTCTGTTAAAATTTGAGGGTATACTTAAACATAAAGACTAGAGCCTAGTTTTTGCCTGAAGATTCCTGAAGATAGGATAGCTACAGTAATTCCTTGCTGGTCATGTGGAGACCAGAGTTCAGTATGCATAGGTCAAAAAGGTATATTCTGGAAAGGCCACACCAAAACCCTATTTCCCTGTGGGCCTTCAAATACCTGGAAGAGCACTCCACTGCTTCCCTATGGCTCCACTTGAAAGCATGGAGAGTGGTAGAGGTAGACCAAGGCCACAGGACTGCCCAGATAGCCCGTCAGCTAGGCAATGAGAACTGGAGGTCCCTGTTGGCAGGTGAACCCCATGTGAGTAATGCAGGGAGCAAGCTTGCCCCTCTGGGGAGGTCATTTGTGACAGAGAAAGCCCAGGTAAAGCTGAATTGTTCCTTGAGAAAATCGGACCCGTCTCAGACTAGACCAGCCAGAGCACAGTCACATGAGCAGAATTTCTACTTGCTGCCGTTGCTATACGGAGAGAGGTTACTGTTGATGTGCGTGCCATTGGGTCGGTTCTGACTCATAGTGACTCCATGTAACAGAGTAGAACTGTCCCACAGGGTTTTCTAGGCTGTAATCTTTGCAGGAGGAGACCTGATGTCACAGTGGTTAAGCACTAGGCTGCTAACCAAAAGGTCGCCAGTTTGAACTCACCATTGCACGGGAGCGATATGTGGCAGTCGACTTCCTTGGGTTAAGCACTAGGCTGCTAACCAAAAGGTCGCCAGTTTGAACTCACCATTGCACGGGAGAGGTATGTGGCAGTCGACTTCCTTGGAAATTCTGTGAGGCGGTTCTACTCTGTCCTATACGGTCACTATGAGTCAGAATTGACTCAGTAGCGTTTTTTTTTTTTTTTTTTTTTAATCTCTACAAGAACAGATTGAAGGTCTTTCTGCCCATCCCCGAGCCACTTGGTGGGTTCAAACTGTCAACCTTTGGGTTAGCAACGGAGTACTTAACCATTGCACCACCAGGGCTCCTTGGAGAGAGGCTCCTATGAGGATTTAGAGTTAGGGGAAGAGAGGGCTGTTCAAATAGAGAAAGCAAAGGGGAGAGAGTAAGAAAGCAAATCACATCCTCTTCCTGGCTCACTAGTAATAGAAACACAAATCCAACAGCTAGGAGGTAGGGTGTCACATTCAAACTCAGATAGGCTTCAAACAGAGCTCTGAATGATTATGCTAATGTTTGATTCTTAGGTATAATACATGCTCCAGATTTCTGGCTCATATCCATTATCATATTAAGAACATTTCTTTTGAGCTCTGATGTGCTAATAGTTTTTTTTGAAGATTAATGGAAGTTGATATTTATTTTAAAAGTTGGGAGCATCTATTAAGATAATAAAATGATTTCCTGCTCTCTCGATTTGTTAATGTAGGGAGTTACAATGATAGATTTTCTGATATTGACTTACCCTTTCAGCCTATTTTAAATTGCTGGAATCTACCTGCTAAGGTATTAGTATATTATTTAGGAACTTCGTGTTCATGTTCAAAAACGAAATTAATTTTCTGTTTTTGTAGTGTTACTGTGCTTTTTTTGTCACCAAGATATTGTAGGCTCTGACACCAGTTTATTAGATTTAAAATTTTTCTAAATTCTGAATCTGTTTACACAAGAGGGGAATTATCTGTTCCCTGATATTAAACTGTCTTGAGTCTGCTGCCTTCTGTATAGGTAGATCTTTGACTGCCTTTTGAACTTAGTTTATTGTTGTTCTATTGGGTTTTATACTAATTTCCTGGACCAGTTTCGGTAACTTGTATTTTCCCAGAAAAATTATCCAACTTATGTAGGTCAGATGTCCAGATTTATTGGCACAAGATTACAAGGGTATTAATAAAACTCTCAGAATTTTATAAAATCTTTTGAATCAATAATGTCCCCTTTTATGACCCGGTTGGTGTTGGTTGTGCCCCTGCAGTTTTCTTAATTGGAATTGACCTAGATTTGTCTACTTATTAGTTTTTTCCAAATACCATCTTTTATTTCAATCAATTTTATTCATTTTTATTGTTTTCCATTTTATTAATTTACTCTTTTATCATTATTGTCGACTTCCTTCAACTTTGGAGGGGGGAGTTTATTTTGCTGTTATTTTTCCCTTGCTTCCTGATTACAAGACATAATTCATTTATTTTTCGGTCTTTCTTCTTCCTTTTTTTAAATAATCAAGGCTGTATTTGTTTCCAGTTAAGTAGCACTTTGCACGCTACAGTTTTGTTATGTAGTACTTTCTTTCCTGTTGATCAACTCTAAATACTTTATTATTATTAATTTTTAATTTTATTGCTCTGTTCGGTATATTCAGTTTGTGTGAAGTAACTTCAGAGTTTTTTGCTTTATTTTGTTTTCTGAGATTCATACACATTATAGTTAGTTTAGCTTTTAGGCCCAAGCAAGAGGGAATTTGTTTTGAAGCCTGTGCTTTAGAGGGCCATGATTTGACCTTTGTTTTTAAACAAAATCAGTGAGTCTGCCATTTATAGATTATTTTTAAATTATTCACACTGGTTGTAATTATAGGTTTGGATGTTTTTCTCTTATTTTATGTTCTCTGTTTTTCATTCTTTCCCCCTCTTTTTCTTACCTTTTTCACTTCTTAGGAGTATCCTGAAATTTTTAACACAGAGAATTGAGATTTTTTTGTAGCAATATCTAAAGGTAATTAATCAAAATAAGTCCCCAAACCTTAACATGCGTTTACTCACCTCTGCTTCCCTCTTTACATCTTTCACAAAGACATACACCTCCCATTTGTCATGTTGATAATGTCTAGAATTATAGGTCCAGACTGATATTTGAAAAGATTTTTGAAGTTTGACAATGCAGAATTATGTAAATTTACTAAGTTTTTTGTTTATTATTGTTGGTTAAATCATTGCTTCAGCCTAATTTCTTATTTCTTCTTGCTGGATTACATCTTTTGGGATTCTTTCAGAAAGATTTTTTTGGGTAGTAAATGCTCTGAATATCTAAAGGTAATTAGATATTAGAAAATATCATCATTTTGCTTTTAGATTTGAATGATTGTTTAGTTGGATATCAAATTCCAGGTTCAATTTCTTTTCTTTTCCTTTATCAGTTTGAAAATTTTGTTTAATTTCCTTACTGTGTCCAGTAGTACTAATGAGAGGGCTCGTCTGAATCTAATTCTCATTCCATTACAGGTTCTGCCCCTTTAGTAGCTCTTAGTATTAGTCATCTGCTCTTTATTTTTTTAATTTGATTAGATGCGTATAGGCACCCAATGAACCCTTTGAATATGCAGTTTTATAGCATTCCCAATGTCATCCTACTTGTTGGTAACAAAATTAGTTCTTTTGCTGTCTCGTGCTTTTTATAATAGTAGTGAGAAGACAAAGTGAGACCTGAATTATTGAGAAATTTTTATGATAAAGCTTTTAAAAAGTGACACAAGAATGGTGAAGTCATACTAAATACTAAGTTTATGATATATGCCAACTGGGCTGCCATTTATAGCCATTCAATTTGTGCACTGTACGTTCCCAGAGGGAGCCATTCATATTGGTTATAACATGACTTAAGTTCCTTACAGGTATGTAGTGCATGACCTGCCTAACATATACTGTGGCCCTCTTCAAATTGGGATGCTAGGTAAATAAGAATTTAAAATACAAGACATAATAGCTGCTTTTAAAGATCTTAAAAATCTAATTAAGTAGTTGTGAGAGAGATAAAACATACACAGACACATACACATCCCTAACAAGATAGAACAGTGATTGTTAAGGGTCACATGGATGAAGAGACAATAAAACTGTGAACATATAAAGGTAGGAGAGATCATTTCTAATTATCAGGATGTTAAATGGTTCCATGGAAGAGACGAAATGTAGATTTGGGGCTGTGAAAGATGGTAGGAGTTAAATGAGAAGAGAAACATGAAGATGATATTCAAACATTGAAAGAAGTATAAGCACAACATTGAGTCAGGTGTGGTAAAGTTTGCAGGAAGAGAGAATAATGAGTTTGATTGAGTAGGGGATTGTAGAAGAATAGTGGGAGTTAAGGTTGGAAGGGTAAGATGGAACCAGACTGTGGACAGACTTTTGACTCCAGGAAAAGAATTTGGGAACATCTACTTGGTATTTAAAGAGCTCAGCAGTTTGAATCCACCAGGCGCTCCTTGGAAACCCTATGGGGCAATTCTACTCAGTCCTATAGTGTAGCTATGAGTCAAAACCAACAGCAGTGGGCTTTTTTGTTGTTGCTGTTTGCTTGCTTTTTGTTTTGGTTTACTTAGTATTTGTACTATTTAAGTTGTTAGAGAAAGAGTGTGTCAAGATGATATTTTAGGAGTATTAATCTGGCAGTGAAGTTTACATGGCGCTCAAAGAGAAGCCAGAGTAGGGACACTAGATAAATACTGCAACAGTGAAATGTGAAGCTTTGAGGGTCTAAACTATGGGCAGTGCCAGTGATGTGGACAGAGTCAGGACTAGAATGAAATGAAGCTAAATAAAAGGCATCTAGTAAACAGGTAGTCAGAATTTCAAGCACAGATGTTTGCAAAACTGTTTCTAGAATAAGAAAATCAGAATGATAAAACATGTTCAAGTTATGTTACTGAAAGTCTAAAACAAACTTTTAATACTAATTCAATGAAAGAAATAATAAAGCCTTTTTTTAAAGTTATCCCATCGTCTCTGGCAAACTGTTCCTTCTTTTCAGAACCAGTGTTACGATCACATGCTTGCAACTAAATACATACATGGATCAAAATGGTTCTTTCATAATATTTAGGCAATAAAACCCGTTGCCGTCGAGTCAATTCTGACTCATAGCAACCCTACAGGACAGAGTAGAACTGTCCATAGGGTTTCCAAGCAGCAGCTGGTGGATTCGAACTGCCGACCTTTTGGTTAGCAGCCGTAGCACTTAACCACTGCGCCACCAGGGTTTCTAGGGCTCCACAGTTAGAGCTTTTTCAGAGTTTACATTGGAACTATATATCATACAGAAAATTATCAGGCCAGGAAAGATTTATCATTTTAAAAATGATGTTATTAGGAATATACATTTTTTTGAATCAGTGAATAAAGCATTCTTTATTAGGTGTGTTCTTTAAAGTAAGTTAAAACTCTTCAAACTTAGTTACATTAACAACTTTTAATTGAATTTTGCTATATTACAGATTTTGTAGTATCTCCCTTTCCAAACTTCCACAGCTACAATAATCATGAGCATAAAATATATTTTGCCTAACCTACAATCATTTTAAATTTCATGGGCCAAATTCCTCCCTCTGACGTACTTTTCATAACTCCCACTGAAGTGAGTGGAAATTCAGTTAGACTATCTGAGAGCAAAATTTGGAATCACATTTGCAAAGATATTGACTTTTTCTGATTCATGTTTCATTGAGAAATTGGGCATTTAAATTGGCTAGGAGTATCTGTAATAAAGTATTTGAACTTGATGCCACTTAGACAGATTGGAAAAGAAGAGAAATAATGTTTTCCTGAAAGCTGTTGCTTTTCAGATTTTGACTTTCCCTTCGCATAAAAAAATATAAAACTGGAGAATTAAACACCTCCACATTTTTCCCTACTGAGCTTGAAAGTTAAAAAGCATTGCAATTGCATAAGTAAAATATTTTTTACAGCATATAATATAACACTGGAACTCCAGGAGACTGGCAGGAAGAGGGAAAGGAAATAGAGAAGGTTGAAGAGGGTATGTGTGTGAAATATTGGACCCCGGAATCCAAAATAAATGGGCCAGATAGTTTTAAGATTAACTCATATTACTTCATCTTGACATTCTCATTGTGTGAAAATTATTACAATGATTTCAAATATTTCTTTTTTATTTTGGTATTGACTTTCATTATCTTTTCTAAATATTAGAGTAACATAGTACACTCAGGAAGAATTCAATCTTACGTAGAAAGGCTTCTGTAAGGGATGCTGCTTATTGTGAATTGTCCACTGTGGGCACCAGACTTTTAATGGCAAAACACAGGTAGGGGCCATTCAGATTGTCTGTTGACATTTAATTATTTTTGCAGGAACTTTTCTTAGCATCTAATGAAGAACTTGTTTAAGATTATAGTCCTCATCCGCTCAGTGAGAAAAATTTGTACTTTATTCCACAGACCGATTCATAATTAGCTATGTGTACATGTGTGTATATATATACTATATGCGTTGGGTTCTAATATTTGTCCCATGCTTTCCCCTCCTCCTCTATTTCCTAACCTTGAGTATAAAAATAAATTCTAGCCCTTGTGTCTATCATATTTAATGTGTCTATCATGTTTGATATATTCTGTATCTATCATGTTTAATATATGCCTCACAATTGTTCTTTCAGGAGACGATGTCCGGTCGACTTGTAGCTTCAGAAACCTTGCTTCAAAGTGTCAGCCTTTGCTTAGGCACTTGCTTAAAGCACAATCTCTTTGTGCTGAGTAGTTAATCAATCAGTGCTTAGAAAGGGCTTTGCTGCTTTCCTGCAGGCTCCTGCAAGACGTTTGTTGTTGCTGTGCAGTACTACAACGTTCTGTCTCTAATCTGACTGGTCCATTTCTGTATTCCCTTCTATTACTAAAATAAATGCTAGAGTGACCAATGTTGCTAAAGCCTCTTCGTTTGGAAGACCCTCCTCCCACCTCCAATTCACTCCAGTTGGGCAGAAACATGAACTACAGATTTCCTTTGTAACACATCATATAGACGCCCGTACCCGCCTCCCCACCCCGAAGTAATGTCAGTTACAGTAATACTTTCATGCATTCTTGAATTTGCCAAGTCTGATAACTTGTGTTGCTTATTCTTTGTGCATAATTAGGAGCTCTATAAATACTTGTTGAATCAATATATGATGATCTTAAAGGTATATTCTTTAAATAGATGCAACATAATTTGAATTAAAAATTGAAGAACTTCTTATAAAGTTTTAAATAAACTGGGAGTTACATTCAAGGACTTCAAACTGACACAATATATTTAACACAGTTTAAATTCTGGTAGGTTTATTTTCCCCCCCGTTCGGAAAACACGTGTTATCTATAAGCCTAGAGATGAGAAAAAGTTTCCTACAAGCTCCCATTGGAAATTGTTAGGATCCTGCTCATCTCTGTGGAAGCGGCATTGTCTTGTCACCAGCATTATCTGTATAATAAAGACATCATTCTTGCCCTGGAAGGATGAATGTGGGCTGCCATGGGCTACAGTGCAAAATAAGAGACTCACTTCTGTATAATTATAGCAAAATCCAGGTGGTTTGATGAAGAACATTGAAGTTTAGCTATGAAACTTAGTCCTAATCCACGGTAATAATAACTTCCACTTATTTGGAACCTATTTTGTGCCTGGGGCATTATCATCCTCATTGTACACACAAGGAAATGCAGTCGTACAGCAGTTATTAACCTTTCCCATGGACTGAAAGTTAATACATCTCAGATCTGTGATTCAATTCTCATATTTCCTTTCTAGAAGGCACTCTTAATAAGAAAGGGGTTCCACCATAGTAAGAGCAATGGAGGACGATTATTGTGGCAATTGTGTCTGGAGAGAGAGGATTCCAGAAGCCATATTTGTGTGTAGACTATATAATTTAGCACAGCCTGATTTTTTTTTAAGTTTTTTTTTCTTTCTGCTAGTCTAAGTTTCCTTATGGTAAAATTCTGCAGTAAAGTTCAGAACCGATGACTTGAGAAATCAGCATGATGCCAATTTTTTCTTCACAGCTGCATGCATAGTTGCCTTCAATAAAGAGAGACTTATAATAACTCAAATCCTCATACAAAAAGAACAGCAGTGCAAAGGCTGGCTGGATTATAATGCATGGAGGAAACATTTGACCCAATGGCATAAGAGAATCTTTGTTATTTTTTGCTGTATTTGATTAGTTTGTTGAGAGCGGAGGGGTGTCTTTTCTCCAGGGAATACACCTGTCGCACAGCCAGAAGTCTTCCAATTTGATTTTCCATATGTTGACAAGTTTCTTATAACAAAAGATTTAAATTACCTGAAGGGCAAGCAGTATTAATAACTTTCAACATAATATATTGCTTCTTATTTCAGTCATAGATACAATTTAAATATTATACTTTATAAGTTAGATATAAGTGCTTATAATCCACAGACTTGTTTCAGCAACAGAAAGTTTGGTTTCTGTGTTAGAAATAAGCCAACATTATTATACTATTGCTTAATTGTTGTTGTATTTGTGTGCTGTCAATTCCAACTCACAGCAACCCTGTATGACAGAGTAGACCTGCCCCATAGGGTTTTCAAGGCCATAATTTTTATGGGAACAGATTGCCAGGTCTTTTCTCCCGTGGCATCTCTGGTGGGTTTGCACTGCTGACCTTTTGGTTAGTAGCCAAGTGCTTAACCACTGCACCATCAGGGATCCTTGTTGCTTAATTACAAAAACCTTTTTTGAAATTAATTTTTTTACTGTACTTTAGATTAAGGTTTACAGAGAAAATTAGTTTCTCATTCCACAATTAATACGTATGTTGTTTTGTGACATTATAACCAACCCCATGACATGGCAACACTCTCCCCTTCTAGACCTTGGGTTCCCCATTACCAGCTTTCCTGTCTCCTCCCGCATGCTCATCCTTGCCCCTGAGCTGGTGTGCCCATTTAGTCGCAGACAAAGACATTTTTAAAACACAGGAAATCAATGTTAATGAACTATTATCTTGAATGTACCTAAGAGGCAAATTAAAAACAAAACAAAAAAAACCCTAAACTTCATTCATATGTAAAAATGTGCTAATACAGTGTTTGGTTACAATCGGAAAACAACACAAAGCGAGGAAATTCTAAAATTAATGATCTTCAAACAATGTTAATTCAGTATGATTGCACACTCAGCATAACATGGTGGAGTTAGAAGCTTACATTGCTGAAGAGAATATATCACACAAAACTTCAAGCTGCCAAACACAAGAAGCTAAGAAACAGTTGGTAGACAGAAGCCTTACAAAGAACCAATTCAATAAGGAATTACATTGTCCGTTATGTGTCCCTTCTAATGCGAGATCACGAAGACATCAGCGCTCAGCTATGATGTTTATTTGAAATAACATTTACTAAGTTGGTTCTTGCTTCTGTGCTAAATGATAATTAGTAATAGTTATTATTATTTTTACTTTACCTACATAGCTTGAGATAGTTTATAGAAAGTAATTCTTTAAACTAAAAATCCTCCCTGCTCATTTTGAATGGTCTGTTAAATAGGTGCCCTCTGTTTTTTACAATGGTTCAACTCCGAAGTCACAATTTTATTTTAATAAAGGAAAAAGGAATCCAGTGAAACAAACTGAGAGTTTCTGACATATACAGGGGCACTGGCATTACTTTTTGGTTAATTACTAATTTTTTTTTTTTACTGTTACCATTTCTGTGGATTAAAAACTTGTGGATGAGCTAGGGTGTGGTTATAAACAGGTCAAGCCCTACTTTATCTGCCAGGTTCAGAGAAGTTTCCTGGAATTCAGCGATCTTACCTTACAGCCCTTCCCTGATGAAGAGATGCCCTTGGTGAATCACATGACTCTGTCTTTCCTTCTGAGACACAGTGGACTGGACCAGCTGAGCATCTGACCACAGAGCAACCATTTTATTGTTTATTATTTGTTCTGACAAAAACAAAGAGCTTGGCCAACCAAATTTTCTCCTTAGTTCTAGAGGAGAAGGAGGTGAGGTAGGAAAGGACAAAAGGAGGGACGGAGAAAGAAAGATAAAGAGAGAGAGAGAGAAATGGAGAGTTCAACCTGTTTTAAAGCCACTGCTAAGCTCTAATGAGAATTCTAAGTGGAAAGTGAGGTCTGGACCGAGTAAGAAGTACATGGACTCAAGAACATTGACTGAGTTTGAATCACCTCCTCTACTTCATAGATGTTTGAAATGGACTAAGATGAATAACTTCTCTGTGATTCATTTTCCTCATGTGTAAAAATAAAATAGGCTAACAAAATTTACTGTGTAGGACCGTTATGAGAATTGGAGGTAATAGATACAAAGAACCTAGTTCAGTTTCTGGGGCGTAGTAAGCTCTCAATGCATGGAAACAATTATCCTTCTTAGTTTCTCCCTATCATTTTCCTTCAGCTTCCTGTTCATCTTCCAAACTCTACACGAGGAACAGCACTGACATTTGGGCGAGATGACCACTGAAAAAGCTTCTCTTTTTATAACTTACTCACTTTATTCCTGACAGCGTCTAGGTTTCTTCTGTTAAAACAAAATTCCTATGAAAACAATAGAAATTGATTGAAGATTATCTAATATACGATTTGCAAATCAGGGTACCACTTCAATTAAAGAGTCAAAAATATTCTGAGGATGAGAAGAACTTCCAAAATTCTTATACCACATCTTACTGGCATTTCCGTTGAAAAAGGGATGGAATTGATAAACAATTTGTGGTCAGGAAGAACTTCAAACAGCATTGTCTTGAAGAACAATTAAAATAATTACTGATTTACCTTAAAACATAGCTGCCAGTCTGACCTTTGAAAGAATCTGTTTCCTGAAACTGATTGAATTCTTCAAAAGAGTACAATGTCCAAGGCAAAATAGTCTTACCAGTATCTAGAACATTGCCTGATTCAGAGGTGACTTTTTAGAAAACAGTTTCCTTAAGGTTCAGTGTTCAAAAAGATACCTAAGTGCAAATGGCCTGGGTGGTCACCCCAACTCCAGGGACCCCAGAAATCTGGATTCTAGGAGAATTAAAAGGGTTTTTTACTTCTAATTAAAAGATTTTATGATTCTTCCCTGGCACTCCACAGAAGACTTTGGTGTTATCACTTAAAACCAAGAGATTCAGGAAAATTTAATGTCCAGACTTTGTTGGGTTTCAAGATCATTTTTTCATGGTACTATTGCCATTATAAGGAGGACTGGTGGCGCAGTGGTTAAGTGCCCAACTGCTAACCAAATGGTCGGTGGTTCAAGAGGTCAGTGGTTCAAAACCACCGGTAGCTCCAGTGGGAAAAGGTGTGGCAGTCTGCTTTCGTAAAGATTTATAGTTTTGGAAACCCAGTGGGGCAGTTCTACTTCATGGCAATGGATTTGGTTTTTTTTTTTTTAATTGCTATTTATGAAATCAATGCTGAGGAAAGATGGTTTCTGAGCAAGACTCCGACACATCCCAACTCTGTATTGTATTTTAAAGGAATTTTTGTTTTTGAGTCACACCAAATAAATCTTTTTTCTTTTCTGTTTAGGGAACTTAGTTTTATATTCATTCACTAAAAATTCCCTGTGACTCTCAGGGAACTAAAGACAAATAAACCTAAGTTGTTTTTTCTTTTTTCCTATCAGGCTTTTATTCTGCCATGGCTCTTGGAAACAATCATTAATAATTGAGACATAATTACAGAAGTCAGCAGTATGCGTGGTAAAATAATTAATATAGAACTATAATTCAAGTCATCTCTGTAATGAAAAAACAAGGCCCACACAAACGCACAGGTTAGACTCCAATAACTAGAACTTGCCTTAGACATACGTTGTCGTTGTTCTGTGCAGTTGAGTCAATTCCAACTCAGAGCAACCCTACAGGACAGAGCACAATTGCCCCATAGGGTTTCCTAGGCTGAAATCTTTATGGAAGCAGATTGCCAGGTTTTTCCCTCCGGCTGAGTGGCTGCTGGGTTCAAACCACTGACCTTCAGGTTAGTGGCCGAGCGCTTAACAATTGAGCCACCAGGGCCCCTTCCTTAGGCATATAAATGATTTAAAAAAAAAAACAATTCCCTCCAAAAGCAAATTTGAAAGTAAGAAGACATTTGCAATCATTTCTCTTGTGTTAAGATAGAACAGTATTTTCTAAAGTAAGTAAATCATGTGCATGGTAGTACTTTAATGTCAATTTTTTTAAATCTTACTTTTTAAAACTGGATTTAAACTCTTGATATAAAGCAGACTTTTAATTTCCTTAGATTTCAAAGATAATATTGAAAGGTCACTGTCTAACTTTTTAAGTTTTAAGAAATGACTCATGGAACCACCGTCTTACAGGCTTCAGAATCAAATTTCCGGTCAGTGTTGTGCGTTTTGATTTGGCAAACATGGATTCTTTTTTAAGTGTTGTAATGGAGCTTATTATTAAGCGTTTTTTATTGCTGTCTCCCATGTTGTAGTTAGTGGATCTTCAGAACATTCCATTAAAACAGATAAAAAGAACAGTGCATGCTTTCATGAAACATACTAAGTGTTTGTATCAGTTATAACAAAATCTCTGACCAAGATGCTTAAAAGATGTGGAAAGTTTCTTATCTTATTAATTTCAGATTTACCGCTAATAACTTAAAAAAAAAAATCATTTCCTAATTAGTAAAGATGGTTACATTCAGAAAGATGAGCATTCTCCAGCTGGCAGCCTTGTTCCCCAGAAACATAGCATGTGACCAAAAGGGAGATATGCCAAAGCAAGGGTCATCAGTGAATGAGATTTGTGTCTGAATAAAACCAGAAAACATTTCTTTTCCTGTCTAGCAATCAAAAGCAGTGGAAACTTCTGTGCCCAGAGACAGGGCTGAGTATTTGACTGAGAAGCCAGTGTGGCTTGAGGGCCAGAGCTGAAAGACTCTGTCTGACAAAACACTGAATGCCCTGGGGAAGATGCCATGTCCCCCCTCCCTCACTGTGGTCTGGTTCCAGCTGGGCCCAGTGGGTCTGGTCTGGTTTCAGCCTGCATTCAAAGGTCCCCTGGAAAACCTCTTTAGTCCAGATTCTTGGGAGGCACAACACAAATGTGAATTCTAGGCTTACCACAGACTAGTTTGCAAATCTCAGATTAGCCTCAGGATTGACTTTTATCCAAGAAATATTTGTTGAACACCTACTACGTGTTGTAAGGCTATCTAACTACAATTCCCCCCAAACAATCTTTTTGTGTTTATTTACTTACTTCCCTCTTACAGATAAAATTGAACCAAATCCCTTGGCTGAGTGGATTCTGACACAGCCACCCCATAGGACAGGGTGGGACTTCCCGGTAGGGTTTCTCCAAGGTTGTAGTCTTTGAGGAAGCAGACTGCCCGGAGCTGCGGACCTTTCCCCAGCAGCCAAGTGCTTAACCACTGTACCACCAAGGTTCCCTCCCCTTACAGAGAGTTAGGCATTCTATGGAGGGTTAAAGGGATCAAAAATTATAAAACAGTTAAGGCATTTCTCTTCCCACCTCTGCAAAGCTATCCTCAAGTTTGTCAAAAAGAGAATAATTTCTATTCTTTAAAATCTCCAATATTGCTGTTACATGATTTTTCTTCGTAGAGCGTTTTTTAAAACTTCATTCTAAACTTATATCCAATTCTTCTGCTTAGGAACTGTTTTATAGTCTTCCAAGGCTTTTCTAACTTTGGAAGAAATAGGGGGAGGAGTAAAAATTTTGTCAAAACTATGTTTTGTTTCCCCCCTCCTCATAAGGCTTATGAAGAACATATTGGGAAGTCCAAACAGTTTCCAAGAAAAGACCTCAGAGGAGAAAATAAACCAAAAATATCAAGAGAAATGAGAAGGCTCCGGGCTCATCTTAAAGGGTGAAACGGGCTTTTAAAGCTCCTTCTGAGCATACTGCACGACCTACTAACTTTATCAAAAGCA